>NC_090257.1:35145884-35288384 GCF_037325665.1 Littorina saxatilis
GTTTGGGTTAGAAACTGACACTTTTGTCAATCTGCAAAATTAACTCTTAACTGCCCAGGTAAACAATCAAATCAAATCAAATCAAATCAAATTAACTGTATTATCTCAATCTGAGAAATTACATTGGTGGCGAATAAACATGAAGAAGACAAACGGACGACTAAAACATAACATTATAAATAATAAATGTATACTACGATTCTTATTTTACCAACAGTCTCGACGACTACAAATCATTTTCACGAGAAGATGTAAAAGACTCGGCCCTGGTCTTTGTAAACAAAAAATAAATATAATGACGACTGGAGGTATCGATATCGATTGAACATGGAATTTTCCTTCCTAGAGCCATGTGACACCGGACTCATATTTAGGCGGTTAGCCGATATAACAAAAGAGTGCATGTTTCTCGTCGCGATATAACCTTCGTGGTTGAAAACGACGTTAAACACCAAATAAAGAAAGAAAGTGCATGTTTCTGTGCATTCATTCTTAAAAAAATAACGGAAGTTCTTACTTAAATGGATCAATACATAAATGTTATTTGTAGTTTTGACCCAAATATGACATTTTACACAGATCTCGACAGTCACTGGCGCGGGCTCGGAGGAACACTGACTGTCTCGATCTGTGTAAAATGTCATATTTGGGTACATACGTATAGTGTACACGTGCGCGTGGTTCAGGTCTACGGAACGCGGATCGTATCAACTGATGCATCAAATTGATGCATTCAAAACCAAGATTTGATGCATTATTTTCACAATTTGATGCACCATTTTTACAAAAGGATGCATCGTTTTCAAAAAGGATGCATCATTTTCAAAAACTGATGCATCCGATACGAAAATGATGCATCCTTTTAGAAAATGATGCATCATTCGGTTTTGTATGCATGCGAAAGATCATTCATTTCCGGTCTTTCCGTAAGAAATGCCTGAGCACGGAAAAACTTGAAATGACATTTTGACGAATATAAACAGATTGGTTAGATAAAACAAAAATAAACGTACAACATACCATTAAATAGAGAACAAGTCAAAGTCACGGCATTATGCATTTTAAGGCATTTTTGACTCACATGCGAAGCAAAAGTGAGTCTATGTACTCACCCGAGTCGTCCGTCCGTCCGTCCGTCCGGACGTCCGGACGTCCGTCCGGACGTCCGGACGTCCGGAAAACTTTAACGTTGGATATTTCTTGGACACTATTCAGTCTATCAGTACCAAATTTGGCAAGATGGTGTATGATGACAAGGCCCCAAAAAACATACATAGCATCTTGACCTTGCTTCAAGGTCAAGGTCGCAGGGGCCATAAATGTTGCCTAAAAAACAGCTATTTTTCCCATTTTCTCTGAAGTTTTTGAGATTCAATACCTCACCTATATATGATATATAGGGCAAAGTAAGCCCCATCTTTTGATACCAGTTTGGTTTACCTTGCTTCAAGGTCAAGGTCACAGGAGCTCTTCAAAGTTGGATTGTATACATATTTTGAAGTGACCTTGACTCTGAACTATGGAAGATAACTGTTTCAAACTTAAATATTATGTGGGGCACATGTTATGCTTTCATCATGAGACACATTTGGTCACATATGATCATGGTCAAGGTCACTTTGACCCTTATGAAATGTGACCAAAATAAGGTAGTGAACCACTAAAAGTGACCATATCTCATGGTAGAAAGAGCCAATAAGCACCATTGTACTTCCTATGTCTTGAATTAACAGCTTTGTGTTGCATGACCTTGGATGACCTTGACCTTGGGTCAAGGTCACATGTATTTTGGTAGGAAAAATGTGTAAAGCAGTTCTTAGTGTATGATGTCATTGCTGTCAAGGTCAAGCATGTGAGTCGTATGGGCTTTGCCCTTCTTGTTTGTTTTGTTTGTGGTTTGTTTTCTGTGCACACGAAGTTTTGACGCCCTTGACCTTCGACTCAAACTTTTGTTTTCCGACGTTCGTTTCGCTTCGTATTCCGGTTCAAATTTTGCTTTTTGCTCGGCACTTTTCGGGAAAACCCAAAAATTCTGATGCATCCAAACGATGCATCAAATTGTGAAAATGATGCATCAAATTCTTGGTTTTGGATGCATCAATTTGATGCATCAGTTGATACGATTCGCGTTCCGTACAGGTCAGCCGCTCTGGAGGCTTCGCCCAGCACGTATGTGGACATTGGGGACGGAGTGACGGCCACCGTGGACTATGGCAATGGCCGCTCCATCGACACCGAGCAGTTCAAGAGGAGGAAAGAGGTGTGGACAATTGATAATCTTGAACTTTAGTGTGTTAAATTCATAGCTCGGAACCCAGTGGCATTCTTTACTTATTTTTGATACTAGTCCCTGTAATCAAGCCAAAGAACATTTGTCGTGAAATTAATTGACGGATTGAGCTCCAAACTTAAGCATGATTAATTCATTTGGTTGTTCGATCGACGAAAATGCCGTGAAAATGCCGTACGTTGTCAACCAAGGGACATCATTTACACGATAGTGTTGTTTCCCCTGTCCGCTCATACGGATAATTCCTTCTTTGACGCATGTAAACAAAATGCATTCGTACAGTTCATCGGAGTTCATTCCGTGACTTCAAAGGGATCTAAAATGACTTCTTATGCTTATAAGTGCAGGTTATGCAAATTCGGAGGCTTAAATGCCTCTGAATTCTGAGCTATGAGTTTAACACACTAAAGTTCAAGACTGATTACCGGACAATTTCATCGGATTGCATCTATAATACTTTTTTTATAATTTTTTTTATTATCTGTAAAACTAAACACAGAGAAAATGGGGAGAGGGGAGAGTTGGTTGGTTATTAATTTGTGTCTTCAGCTGATATTGCTTTTCAAGATGCAATGGAGGAGAGGGGAGGGGCAGAGCCGGGTGAGTTTGTGTTGTCAGTGTGTGTGATGGAAAGAGGATTGGGGGGGAGGAAAAGGGAAGGAAGGAGGGAGGGAGATAAAGGGGGGGGGGAACAAAGAAAGAGAGGGAAGGAGAGTGAGAGAGAGAGAGAGAGAGAGAGAGAGAGAGAGGGGGGGGGGGCATATGAAAGTAACCTCGTGTTATCAAATCGCAATTGAATTCTTTCTTTTCATCAGTGAACGCCCCTTCGTTACAATCCAAATTACAGGTGGGGATTAGGATTATAAATCAATGCACTGAATTGTAAAAATGCATTGATGGCTGAATCTTTGCAGATTTCTATAAGTTCACGTGTAACGGACGTTCTGACCTCCAATCCAGCGGACAGAACCCTCATTCAGATCGAAGAAGTAAGTACTCGGAGAGAGAGAGAGAGAGAGAGAGAGAGAGAGAGAGAGAGAGAGAGAGAGAGAGAGAGAGAGAGAGAGAGAGAGAGAGATATTTTTTTTCTTTTTTTTTCGAGGGTTGTGGCGTACAGAACCCTCATTCAGATCGAAGAAGTAAGTACTCGGAGAGAGAGAGAGAGAGAGAGAGAGAGAGAGAGAGAGAGAGAGAGAGAGAGAGAGAGAGAGAGAGAGAGAGAGATATTTTTTTTTCTTTTTTTTTCGAGGGTTGTGGCGTACAGAACCCTCATTCAGATCGAAGAAGTAAGTACTCAGAGAGAGAGAGAGAGAGAGAGACTGAGAGAGAGAGAGAGAGAGAGAGAGAGAGAGAGAGAGACTGAGAGAGAGAGAGAGAGAGAGAGAGAGAGAGAGAGAGAGAGAGAGAGAGAGAGAGAGAGTGAAATTAACAGGCCAGAATAGCGCGGTAGCTATTGTGCTAAGCAGGAAAGCGCGCTTTTCTGTATTCTTGTTAACTTTCTGAGCTTGTTTTGTATACAACCTATCATATCTATATGTTTTTGGAATCAGGAAATGATAAAGAATAAGATGAAATCATTTTTGGATCGATTTCTTAAATTTTAATCGTAAGACTAATTAATCTATTTTCATTAATTGTGATCACATTTTTAGAGTAAACATGACATATATATATATTTGTAGATTCCAAATGTGATGAAGAATACGATGCAATCAATTTTAAATCTGTTTGCGAAAATTCGATTTTAATGACTACTTTAATGAGCAAACTCATTAATTAATTTTTGAGCCTCCAAGCTGAAATGCAATACCAAATCCGGGCTTCGTCGAAGATGACTTGACCAAAATTTCAACCAATTTGGTTTAAAAATGAGAGCGTGACAGTGCCGCCTCAACTTTCACGAAAAGCCGGCTATGACGTCATCAAAGAGATTTATCAAAAAAATGAAAAAAAGGTCTGGAGATACCATACTCAGGATCTCTCATGTCAAGTTTCATGAAGATCGGTCTAGTAGTTTTCTCTGAATCGCTCTACACATACACACACACACACACACACACACACACACACACACACACATACACCACGACCCTTGTCTCGATTCCCCCCTCTACGTTAAAACATTTAGTCAAAACTTGACCAAATGTAAAAACCTAGACCGGAGTTATTTTCCAACATGGTCTATTCCACCATTTTACATGCGACGCATGGCATATATATACACGTATGTATGTACGTTTCAGGCCAGACGGGAGCTGCAGAAGGTGGAGGTGTTCTCAGAGTACCCCATAGACGTGCAGGAACACCTCATCCGTCGGGCGTTCTACGTCAAGTAAGTCTCTAGCCACGCGGTATTGTTGAACTTTAGCGTTGTAAATTCAGAGCAGAGCAGTGGACATGCACTGAGATGCAGCTATGTCAGCTATAGGGAGGACGACCGGGCTTCTACCAAAATAAATCTGCAGATTAAATGCTTCCTCGCCAATTTTAAAAGGTAAAATTATCTAGAGAGAGAAAAGCATGTCAGGTTTTTGCAAGGGAAGCAGATTTGTGACGAAATTCGAAAGATTTTACCCCAACATTCCATTGGGGTCCTGATTTGGCCTATTATGGTCCGCTGGACCCGAAAAGCAACAGCTAACTAACTAACTAACATTCCATTTATATATGAAAACATACCGAGTGGTTACGTCCCTTGAATGAGAAAAAGACAGATTTTGCGATGAAGCAAATTTCAAAGTCAAAATACCTTTTTGACTCACATGCGAAGCAAAAGTGAGTCTATGTACTCACCCGAGTCGTCCGTCCGTCCGTCCGGCCGGCCGGCCGGCCGGCCGGCCGTCCGGAAAACTTTAACGTTGGATATTTCTTGGACACTATTCAGTCTATCAGTACCAAATTTGGCAAGATGGTGTATGATGACAAGGCCCCAAAAAACATACATAGCATCTTGACCTTGCTTCAAGGTCAAGGTCGCAGGGGCCATAAATGTTGCCTAAAAAACAGCTATTTTTCACATTTTTCCCATTTTCTCTGAAGTTTTTGAGATTCAATACCTCACCTATATATGATATATAGGGCAAAGTAAGCCCCATCTTTTGATACCAGTTTGGTTTACCTTGCTTCAAGGTCAAGGTCACAGGAGCTCTTCAAAGTTGGATTGTATACATATTTTGAAGTGACCTTGACCCTGAACTATGGAAGATAACTGTTTCAAACTTAAAAATTATGTGGGGCACATGTTATGCTTTCATCATGAGACACATTTGGTCACATATGATCAAGGTCAAGGTCACTTTGACCCTTATGAAATGTGACCAAAATAAGGTAGTGAACCACTAAAAGTGACCATATCTCATGGTAGAAAGAGCCAATAAGCACCATTGTACTTCCTATGTCTTGAATTAACAGCTTTGTGTTGCATGACCTTGGATGACCTTGACCTTGGGTCAAGGTCACATGTATTTTGGTAGGAAAAATGTGGAAAGCAGTTCTTAGTGTATGATGTCATTGCTAGGTTTAGTTATTTGACCTTGACCCTGAAGGTCAAGGTCATGTAAAGGTCAAGGTCAAGCATGTGAGTCGTATGGGCTTTGCCCTTCTTGTTTAATCACGAATGGAACACGGGGTCAAAAGTTCGATCAGCAGTACTTTGGAGGGGAGGGGGGATAATGAGAAAGGAGTCAGTTTCTGTTTGATCAACCAGACCGGATGACGTCCTACCTAGCTGTTGCCGCATCAACAAGGGCGGATCACATCATTTTTGAGTCACTTGAGAAAAAGTGACTCTATGTAATCGGTCAGTGTTAGTCTGTCCGGCCGGCCGTCCGTAGACACCACCTTAACGTTGGACTTTTCTCGGAAACTATCAAAGCGATCGGGCTCATATTTTGTTTAGTCGTGACCTCCAATGACCTCTACACTTTAACGATGGTTTCGTTGACCTTTGACCTTTTTCAAGGTCACAGGTCAGCGTCAAAGGAAAAATTAGACATTTTATATCTTTGACAAAGTTCATCGGATGTGATTGAAACTTTGTAGGATTATTCTTTACATCAAAGTATTTACATCTGTAGCCTTTTACGAACGTTATCAGAAAAACAAGAGGCGAAGCCATCAAGGCTCACGTAAGAAATCGACAAACAGTAACACAAACTCAATCACTCCGTCACACACACACACACACACACACACACACACACACACACACACACACACACACACACACACACACACACACACAGAAAGAGCATAGGTGAAACTGTGCAAGAAAGCGAGACACTAGATCTAGATCTGTCTGTCTGCATGTTACAAGGACACGACTGCCAACTAGTCTCGGCGCGCTCAAAATAATAATGACCGAGACTGTCAGTACTTCCTTCGCGTGACGTCTAACCCTCTTACGTCATAATGTGACGTCAATGTAATGTGACGTCTTCAAATGTTAGAGTTTCTACCACAGACATACACACGCACAGACGCACGCACGCACGCACGCACAGACAGACAAAGTTACGATCGCATAGGCTACACTTACGTGAGCCAACAAGGGAGATAACTAGCCTTTTCTGTTCGGCAACACACAACTTAACGTTGGGCTTTTCTCGGAAACTATAAAAGTGACCGGGCTCAAATTTTATGTGAACGTGACTCATTGTGTTGTGAATAGCAATTTCTTCCTGTCCATCTGATGCCTCATATAATATTCAGAACTGCGAAAGTGACTCGATCGAGCGTTTGCTCTTCTTGTTAAGGGGGGGTTTCCACATTTCTTTTAGGGACAATTCGACGACGCGAAGCATTTAGTTGAGGGCGCGAAGCGTTCAAACCTCCTATGGGGGTCAGGGGCATGCCCCCCCCCCCCCTGAAAATGTTGATAAAAACAAGGAAAATTGAGCAATCTGGTGCAATCTGAGCCAAGAAACTTCTCCTAATACACCTTCCAAAAAGTAAATTTAAGAAGCCACATTTTTATTAAAACAAGGACAATTGACCGATCTGGTACAACCTGAGCCAAGAAATTACCCAACTACCTTTCAAAACCGTCACTTATTAGTAGACAAAGGCATGCCCCCCCCCCCCCGGAAAATTATGATATAAATCAAGAAAAATGGAGCAATCTGGTGCAATCTGAGCATCAGTATTTCTTTATTTTCCTCTTTTTATATTTAGTCAAGTTTTGACTAAATATTTTAACATCGAGGGGGAATCGAAACGAGGGTCGTGGTGTATGTGCGTCTGTCTGTCTGTGTGTGTGTGTGTGTAGAGCGATTCAGACTAAACTACTGGACCGATCTTTATGAAATTTGACATGAGAGTTCCTGGGTATGAAATCCCCGAACGTTTTTTTCATTTTTTTGATAAATGTCTTTGATGACGTCATATCCGGCTTTTCGTGAAAGTTGAGGCGGCACTGTCACGCCCTCATTTTTCAACCAAATTGGTTGAAATTTTCGTCAAGTACTCTTCGACGAAGCCCGGGGTTCGGTATTGCATTTCAGCTTGGTGGCTTAAAAATTAATTAATGACTTTGGTCATTAAAAATCTGAAAATTGTAAAAAAAAATAAAAATTTATAAAACGATCCAAATTTACGTTTATTTTATTCTCCATCATTTGCTGATTCCAAAAACATATAAATATGTTATATTCGGATTAAAAACAAGCTCTGAAAATTAAATATATAAAAATTATTATCAAATTTTTTTTTTCGAAATCAATTTAAAAACACTTTCATCTTATTCCTTGTCGGTTCCTGATTCCAAAAATATATAGATATGATATGTTTGGATTAAAAACACGCTCAGAAAGTTAAAACGAAGAGAGGTACAGAAAAGCGTGCTATCCTTCTCAGCGCAACGAATACCCCGCTCTTCTTGTCAATTCCACGTGCACTGCCTTTGCCACGGGCGGAGTGACGATGCTACGAGTATACGGTCTTGCTGCGTTGCGTTGCGTTCAGTTTCATTCTGTGAGTTCGACAGCTACTTGACTAAATATTGTATTTTCGCCTTACGCGACTTGTTTCTTCTTTTTATTCCCCCCCTGCGAATGTATTCAGTAACATTATTGACTAATTTTTGTCTGATAACAAAATCGGACGGTGTGTTTTGGCGCTGGACCTAACTTTTAAAATCTAAATAATAAATTGACAGCTTGTTACACAAACATTCTTAAATCATGAAAGAATTCTTATTTCATCAAGACAAGATCAGTACAATTCAAAGTTTTGACAGTTTGAAAAAAGAAAAGCCCGGAAGCAGGGTCACGCAAGGTCGTGGTTCTCGTAGCAGACGCGGACGGTAATGCCTATCGCCAGTTCCTCTGAACAGTCAAAAGCCATCGCTAGAGTTCGTGGGAATTGCAGCCGTCTGTTGCGTTTAGATTCAGAGGTACATAATAACGTGTTATTGCAGATAAGCTTACAGCGAGTCGCATTGGAAATCACAAACTGACGACTACATTGTAAAAAAAAAAGGAAACTGGATCACACGGGTTCACGATGGCTCAGGGGTAAGATAAACCAGGCAAAAATAAATTCTTTGAAAATTGCTCGCTCTTTACGGAGGGCACCTAAGATGTTCTCAATCGGTGAGTGTTTAAATGAAAGTGTGTTTGCATCTATAAAGTTCGTTGCGTAACTTTAAATATATTAGAAATGACTTATTATAATTACAAGAGCAGGTTCTGCAAAATTAGAGGCTTAATTTGGAGTAGAAAACCATTCCTGAGTTTACAACACTCAAGTTAAACATTACCCGCCATGTCTACTTGTACTGAGTGCCAGGATGTTATTATATGTGCACGTTGGACTTGCTTCAGCGCACTGATTATCTGAAGAATCCATATTATGTGAATTGCTCTCTGTGCTCACCCCCTCCCCCTCCTCCTTCTTATTACATTCCCTCACTCGATCACTCATTGCATTGCAGAAACATCACATTCTGGGCTGGGTGGTCTTTCAAAACGAGGCAGAGGTATAGGGGCTGGCTAGGCGGGATTTCTGGGGGTGGGGGCTGTTGACATTTGGCATTTGAAACCTTTTTTTTTTTGTTCTCTCCTTGAGAAAACACGGTACATTTGCCAATCATAAAAGGTCTCTTTATTTTGCAGCATCAGTCCCAAGCGAATTATTGTACGGAGAGGCCATGACCCTCTCTACTTTTACATCATCATTTGTGGGCAAGGTAGGGCGGCAGAGTTTTTACCACACACATGTGAATCAGGATAATATGGAAAGCCGTTTGGCTCATAACCATTACACGTGTAATAAATGATTAATACACGTGTAATAAATTATTAATGCACGTGTAATAAATGATTAAAACACGTGTAATAAATGATTATTGCACGTGTAATAAATGATTAATACATGTGTAATAAATATGTCATGCACGTGTATGAATTATTTATTGCACGTGTTAATGGTTATGAGCCAAACGGCTTTTCCATAGCATAAGAAACAAGTCGCGTAAGGCGAAAGTACTACATTTAGTCGAGCTGTGGAACTCACAGAATGAAACTGAACGCACTGCATTTTTTCACAATGACGGTAGTCCGCCGCTAGTGCAAAAGGCAGTGAAAGTGACGAGCATTTTTAACGCGGTAGCGGTTGCGCTGCGCTGCATAGCACGCTTTACTGTACCTCTCTTCGTTTTAACTTTCTGAGCGTGTTTTTAATCCAAACATATCATATCTATATGTTTTTGGAATCAGGAACCGACAAGGAATAAGATGAAATTGTTTTTAAAACGATTTCGGAAATTTAATTTTAATCATAATTTTTATATTTTCAATTTTCAGAGCTTGTTTTTAATCCGAATATAACATATTTATATTTTTTTGGAAATCGGAACATTATAAAGAATAAAATAAAAGTAATTTTGGATCGTTTTATAAAAAAATAATTTTAATTACAATTTTCAGATTTTTAATGACCAAAGTCATTAATTATTTTTTAAGCCTCCATGCTGAAATGCAATACCAAAGTCCGGCCTTCGTCGAAGATTGCTTGGCCAAAATTTCAATCAATTTGATTGAAAAATGAAGGTGTGACAGTGCCGCCTCAACTTTTACAAAAAGCCGGATATGACGTCATCAAAGACATTTATCGAAAAAAAGAAAAAACGACTGGGGATATCATACCCAGGAACTCTCATGTAAAATTTCATAAAGATCGGTCCAGTAGTTTACTCTGAATCGCTCTACACACACACACGCACAGACAGACAGACAGACAGACACACACACACACACACACAGACACACACACACATACATCACGACCCTCGTCTCGATTCCCCCTCTATGTTAAAACATTTAGTCAAAACTTGACTAAATATAAAAAGATAAATTACACGTGCAGTAAATAATTTATATATAAATACACGTGTATTAATCATTTTTACATTTAGTCAAGTTTTGACTAAATGTTTTAACATTGACGAGGGTCGTGGTGTATGTGTGTGTGTGTGTCTGTGTGTCTGCGCGTGTGTGTGTGTAGAGCGATTCAGAGTAAACTACTGGACCGATCTTTATGAAATTTTACATGAGAGTTCCTGGGTATGATATCCTCTGACGGTTTTTTTCATTTTTTCGATAAATGTCTTTTATGTGAAATCAGTGGAGACAAGGCAGATGAGACACAGTTCACACAATTAACATACAAGCAATAAACAACAGAGTCAATGTATAGTGTTGCTGCAGTAGGCCACCGAAGTGACAATTATTTTATTAAATTCTGTAATTATTTTACCTTACCTATGTTTTTCAAGAATAGATAGTTAATTGCACAACCTGTTAATTAATTTAGTTGGGGATTCTCATAGAATCCAACAATTGAATTTCATTATAAAATCTAGAGAGTCCATAAAGCTTTTGGGGCTGTTCCGCCATAACGCTGACCATTGCGCAGCGCCAAAATTAGGAAGTAAGAGAAATAGTGGCCTATGCAACAACACTGATTAGGGGGAAATCCAACGGATGGAGACACAGACGTGTAATCATATGAGTAGATTTGAGCAGTGTTCTGGTAGCGGCCCTCCTCCTCGTGGTTGGTAAAGACTATGTTGTTGTTGTGGATACCGAGACAGGAAAACATCCTGCACAAATTCAAACAGAGATTCCCGGCAGTAAAATGGACACATAAATTGTACGGGAGTCATAATACTGTCTGCCTTTGCCAAGGAGCTGAAAAAAGACAAGAAATTATTGGAGGAGATCTGAAAAAGTCTCTGCAGGAGGTTAATCTAAACAGACATGCATGACAGGGCAGTAACCATAATAACATGGGACAGGTTACTGAGCACACTCTGCCCTTCCTAGCTGTTGCACCACTGAGAGACACACCGGACAATGCAATTAACATAATAACACTCAGGAGTGGTTACAGAGTACACTCTGCCCTTCCTAGCATAACTGAACTCTGACAAGGCGGGGTTGGAACTAGAGTGCGGACGAACGCCATGAGGACCGTATGTATGTTTTGAAGGCATCCGATTTCCATCTTCCGAGCTGACGGATCTGGGCATCAGACAAGCCTCGCTCGGCTGCTGCAGTTGCTGCACCTATACGAAAGCTATGACTATGGTAGTGAGAGGGGTCAACCTGAAAAAAGATGGTCAAAGCTCGTTTGAGCACTGTTTCGAATTCCTTACGGAGGACTGGTCTACCAGAAGCCATGCAAAAAGAGGGCTGTTACCTGGATTGCGCAATTGCAAGTAGGCTGAGGGAGGACGTTGGATCAGGGACGGCATACATATGTATGTATCCAAGGGAAGACACATATGAGGAGAGTGTAGCTGGCTTGTACGACTTATTCGTGAAAAAGGAAATGAACAGTGCAATGGTGCCTACTGGAATGGGAGGTGCTTTTGCTAGGCAATGCTTGTCAGCAAACTCTAAAAATAAGGTGCAGGCTCGACGGTATGGCGTCTGAGTGGGTGGGGCAAGTGACGATTTGAGGAGTTAAGCCATTTGAGGAGTAGGCTTAACGTGGAGGTTAGGGGTTCAAGCAGGGCAGCAGAGGTACCTGCACTGGGTTGTGTCATTATAAGTCTATCCTTGGAGGTCTATTTGTTGAGAATATCCGCCAAGGCCAGATTATCTGTGTAAAAAGACAAACATTTGTTAGCAAGGGACTCTCGCCACAGTTCCACTGCCGGCACGATGGGGTACATCTCAAGCAGGGTGATTGACTGGGAGCGCCACAGGTCGTTCCATGTCCCAGACAACCACTGTGCCAAAGACGTAGAGGTTACATGCCGAGTCTCAGTGATTATCAAAAGTAATGGTCGAAGTTAGCGGATCATGAAAAATGCGAGCTTCAGCGACCTTTTTCATGACCGCGAACTGAGACCATTATTTTTAATAATCACTGAGACGAGGTATGTAACCTCTTTATTCCTCCTTTCTTCAGTTATTCAAAGAAAAGAGGAATTTTTGTGCGAAAGTTTGATCGAATCCAAATCACTCAACCAGTCTACCTGCGCTGGCGATTGAATAATGCGCGGTTGTATAGTTCAGGGAAAATCAATCAAATCTGTTAACACTTCTTGTCAGTTTCCCTGTTTTGGACTAAAATCAAGTACACAGTTATGTTGTTATTCTGCTGTACCGGTAAAGGCAGATAGTGTGTGTTCTGGTCATGTTTTGGTATCGCTTAGGAAATGTTCTTTCTGCACCCGTGTTCCAACGTTAAAAACTGTATGAAGTTCCGTTTTCTGGGGCAAAATAGTGTATGAAACCGCTGTATGTTCTTTAAATTGATGCGATGTGTGCATTTGGTTGCGTGTGATCTGTTTATAAAATGAAATATTGTCAAAAACTAACCGTCGGATTGCAGTCTCTTGTCCAAGCAACTCAGTTCAGAAAATTTGGAAGGGGAACTACTCTTGTCGTACGAGAGTTACTTGCCTTGGGAGTTTGCGTGCACTCATAAGAGATCTAAAGCGAGTTTCTCTGCACTGATCGTTAGATTTGGATTTAGAAAACAACCAAACTCATAGATTTTATATGGAGATTAATGTGTTCAAGCCTGTAGTTGCCAGTTTAAATGCAGTATGTTTGTATTGTTTGGTCTGGAGATGTATATTTCGTACATTGGAGCGTTCGGAACTTTTCAATCGCTAAAGTAGTTCCCTCAAAGTCTAACTCATCAACCTGTGAGCTATCGAGGATTTAGGACCGTTGTTGGGCAAGTGATTTTGGTTGTTGGGTAAGTTACCGAAAAATAACTAGCCCTACACCTTTTCAGAGAGAAAGAAGCAGAGGGGGGAATAATGCTCCATATCTAGTGAACCAAATGCATCTGTGAACAGGTTAAGTGAATCCGAGGTCAGGAATCTGCCAGGAAGAACAAGAGATTTGCCATTGAAATCTTTCAGAAACAATGTCCACATGAACATGTCAGCGCGGACTTCTTGCGTAATTCTGATAAAGTGATGGGGCTGGGACACACCGACAGTCTGTGATCAGAATCTGATGGTTGACACCAGATAGATGGTGCCTTTAAAACATTCAAAATTTGACCAGTATTTCAACCGGACGGATGGTGTCTTTAAAACATTCAAAATGTGACTAGTACATGTACAACCAGACGGATGGTGCCTTTAAAACATTCAAAATGTGACTGGTTTTTATGTATTTTGGGCTGGGTGAGAGAAACGGGGCTGAAAGGATTGCTGGGGCTGTGATCCAAAGTGAAACTCCTGGGAGCGATTGCCTTTACCGCGGATGTTCAAAAACCGAGGCAGGATTGAAAAGGGGTGGGTCACTGGTTTGGGGCAGTGGGTGATTGGGTGAAATGCTCTGCACCCAGCATTAAAACACTGATGTTGATAAGAACATCGCGTGCCTGCTGAGCATTCACCTGACTTGTGGAAGGAAAAACATGCCCCGCTGGGGATGGGGACTTGTTGGGAAGTACGAGGGAGGGAGTTTGTAAGCCCAAGGGAGGTTTGGTGGGATGCCATCGTGGCATTCATATAAAGTTCCAAGTGAGTGGTACCCCAAATGGCTTCCCCTCGCTCGATCAGACGACGAAACTGGGCGTCATAAAAACGCCAGTCGCCCCGCTTCCCTGCCATCCTGACCACGACCTCCATGTGGTGAGCTAGCCCAGGAGCTAGCTGAGGCCGTGTCGCAGTGACGATGGCAGAAAAACGGTTCCAAGCCAGGGTCCATGTGGTTGGGTCCATTAGGGGCTTCGTTTTGGGGCGCTTCTGTAGATAAAGGCCAGTTGGGGAAGTCGGGTCAAACGCAAAGAGAGGGGGTTCATTAGCGGGATCTTCCAGTAGGTCATGTAGGTCAATAAATTGACCCTGCCAAATTGACCCTGCCGAAATAGTGGCAGTAACTGGGCTGGAAGACGATATAAAGTGGGACTGACCGGGGGTTACGGGAGGGGTGGTACCTGTAATATTGGTGACGGCGTTGTCGATCACGTTCATCACAGGGTCCTCGGGGAGCTCAGCGGCAGATTCCTGGGCCACCAACGCCTGGAGGACGGCCTGTGTGACGGCTTGGACAAGCGCCGGGTCAGGAGCTGCTGCTTGGGGTGCAGCTGGTTGTTGCCTGGCTCTCAGGGGGGCGACATCAACTGGTTGTGCTTGAGCCCTGATGGGTCCCCGGGTTGGTCTCCTCAGTTTGGCTGTAGCCGAGGCAACACCAGCGGCAGCTCTGCGCTTAGGAGGCATGCTGCAAACCAGGAATACAAACGGGCAGCCGAACTAGTGTTCTGTATGGAGGGTGTGAATTCATGTCAGGAGAAAGAAGAATATGGATCTATCGTTTACGAAGGCAAATCCTCAACCCACTGTAGTGGCCCAGTCAGCCCAATTAGGCTGAAGGACAAGTGAAGTTTGGAACATAAGTGCACTGGGGCATGCTTGACAATAACAGAAAGTGCACAGTGGCATAGAGCCAGTGCTTGGCAATCAACATAAAGTGCACGGTGGCATAGTGCCAGTGCTTGGCAATCAACATAAAGTGCAAGGTGGCATAGTGCCAGTGCTTGGCAATCAACTAAAGTGAAAGGTGGCATAGGGCCAGAGCTTGAAATCAACATAGAGTGCACGGAGGCATGAGCCAGTGCTTGGCAATAACAGAAAATGCACCGTGGCATAGAACCAGTGCTTGGCAATAACAAAGTGCAAGGTGGCATAGAGCCAGTGCTTGGCAATCAATAGAAAGTGCACGGTGGCATAGAACCAGTGCTTGGCAAAAACATAAAGTGCACGGTGGCATGGGCCAGTGCTTGGCAATAACATCAAGTGCACCGTGGCATAAAACCAGTGCTTGGCAATCAATATAAAGTGCACGGTGGCATAGTGCCAGTGCTTGGCAATAACAAAGTGCAAGGTGGCATGGGCCAGTGCTTGGCAATAACAGATAAAAATGCACCGTGGCATAGAACCAGTGCTTGGCAATAACAAAGTGCAAGGTGGCATAGAGCCAGTGCTTGGCAATCAATAGAAAGTGCACGGTGGCATAAAACCAGTGCTTGGCAAGAACATAAAGTGCACGGTGGCATGGGCCAGTGCTTGGCAATAACATCAAGTGCACCGTGGCATAAAACCAGTGCTTGGCAATCAATATAAAGTGCACGGTGGCATAGTGCCAGTGCTTGGCAATAACAAAGTGCAAGGTGGCATGGGCCAGTGCTTGGCAATAACAGATAAAAATGCACCGTGGCATAGAACCAGTGCTTGGCAATAACAAAGTGCAAGGTGGCATAGAGCCAGTGCTTGGCAATCAATAGAAAGTGCACGGTGGCATAGAACCCGTGCTCGGCAATCAAAGGAAGCATAGACCTATATAGGTCCCTGAAGGAAGCAATAGTATGCTAGTCAGTACGGATAGAGGGACATCATTCATGCGGACCGAAACAAAAATAGCACATTCCACGGAGGGAGCCGATCATGACGTCATTCCAAAAACAGCCGACGGGTTGGAATTGCGAAAATGTAGGGCGCATGGCAAAACTCACACCCGCGGGGGCTTTTTAGCTCCAGCCAACAAGGCACCGCGAACTGATTTATAAAACTGGTGCAAACTGGCGTGTTTTTCTTCCAGAGTGGCTTCATTCATTCGTTTTATTACACACGAAGGGGCACGTTGCCGAGGTAAAAGCTTAAAAATGATGACGTGAGGCCCGGTTCGAGCTGCTATCACAGACGCAACTGCAAGAATCCGACCAGCTAACCCGTTCGGGTCAGTGTCGAAGGAAATATCGATATCGCCTATGTTCAGGAATAACTGGGGGGTTTCCGTACCGAAAGGGCTGGTATGTCTTCTTTTCGTTTCTAAAGTGTCCAAAGTCTTTCCCCCGCGACACAAAAACTTTACTGATTCGACCTTTCCCGCAAGTTTGAAATCGGGGGAAAACCGAGGGTCTGTTCGACCCGCGTAAACCGCCCGCTAATAGAATGGCCGACAATCACGGCGTGCTTTCCTGGCATCACGGCAAAATAAGATCAACAACGAAGAAAAATAGAATGAATAACAGTACCTTAATGATCGTTGAAGCGAAGACACGGGATCAAGTAGAAGAATAGAAGACACAAGAGAGCGAGAAGGAAGTATAAAGAAGAGAAGTTAGGAAAAAGACGAAGAATAAGTCAAAAGTAGAGACAGAGCAAAAATGATGTTGTCTGTAGGTAGACAAAGAAGAGAGTGACCGAACGCGGTCAAGGGGAAAGCATCCACGCTAAGCTGGCTCGAAGGCATTGCCCAGCGATTGGTCCATGTGCTACTCATTAATATTCATGAAGTTACAGCAGAGGAATTCCGATTACCCATATATGTCCTTGTTGCCCACAAGACTTTTTATGACGTCATATCCGGCTTTTTGTAAAAGTTGAGGCGGCACTGTCACACCTTCATTTTTCATTCAGATTGATTGAAATTTTGGCCTAGCAAATCTTCGAGAAAGGCCGGACTTCGGTATTGCATTTCAGCATGGAGGCTTAAAAATTAATTAATGACTTTGGTCATTAAAAATCTGAAAATTGCAAATAAAATTATTTATTTATGAAACGATCCAAAATTACTTTTATATTATTCTTCATTATGTTCTGATTCCAAAAACATATAAATATGTTATATTCGGATTAAAAACAAGCTCTGAAAATTAAAAATATAAAAATTATGATTAAAATTAAATTTCCGAAATCGTTTTAAAAACAATTTCATCTTATTCCTTGTCGGTTCCTGATTCCAAAAACATATAGATATGATATGTTTGGATTAAAAACACGCTCAGAAAGTTACAAGGAAGAGAGGTACAGTAAAGCGTGATATGCAGCACAGCGCAACCGCTACCGCGCTAAAAAGGCTCGTCACTTTCACTGCCTTTTGCACTAGCGGCGGACTACAGTCATTGTGAAAAAATGCAGTGCGTTCAGTTTCATTCTGTGAGTTCCACAGCTTGACTAAATGTAGTAATTTCGCCTTACGCGACTTGTTTACACGTGTAATGGTTATGAGCCAAACGGCTTTCCATAGGATTACAGTTCCGATGACACATTTGATATTTTACCAACTGTAGATCCACCTCCCCCCAAAGAGAAAACCCCAAAACTTACGCACACACGCACGCACGCACACACACACACACACACACACACGTACGCACGCATCCACACGCACGCACGCACGCACACAAACACTCACACACACACACACACACACACACACACACACACACACTCTTATACACGCAACAAAGACAGCTATCAGTTTTGATATTAAAAATTGTGCAGCCTACGCTAAGGACCTTGAGGCTGACCCCGTCAGACACACACACACACACACACACACACAGTCACACACACATACACACACACACACACAGTCACACACACACACACACACACACACACACACACACACACACAGTGACACACAGTCAAGCAGTCAAGCAGTATGTAAGAAATGTTAAGTCCTTTGTACTGGAAACTTGCATTCTCCCAGTAAGGTAATAATTATATTGTACTACGTTGCAAGCCCCTGGAGCAAAGTTTTGATTAGTGCTTTTGTGACAAGTGGCTCTATCCCATCTCCCCCTTCCCCCGTCGCGATATAACCTGCGTGGTTGTAAACGACGTTAAACACCAAATAAATAAAGAAAGAAAGAAAGAAAGAACACACAGTCACACACACACACACACTGACACACAGTCACACACACACACACACACACAGTCACACACACATACACAGTCACACACACAGTCACACACACACACAGTCACACACACACACACACACACACAGTCACACACACACACACCCACACATACACCCACACACACACACACACACACACACACACACACACACACACACTCACTCACACTCACACACCAAACAATGACAGGTGTGTTGGTATCTGGCAGCTTACGCAAAGGACCTGGAAGCTGACCCGGTCACAGGGGAGATGCGAGCCAAGGCCGCTGTATTCCTCAAGACTGGACAGTCATTCGGGGTGAGGGTCCATCCCAGGCACTTAACACTTTGTACCCCACCTATGTTGACCAAGGGTTTTTTTCGCCGAGACCAGCTGTGCTGCAGCAGGTCACTCAGAATTGTAGTAACTGTGTTGTAATTGTGTATCAACACGTTGGAATGCAGGCGTTAGATCTACGTTACAGGAAGCGACTGAAGCTAACAGTCAGAGCGGATTGTGACAAATGGATTTGTACATAATTTTGTATTGGAGTTATGTGACGCAGGTGTATAAAATTTCATGGGCCACAAACTTTGAGTAGGCACCGCACAGTAAAATATCACTCGTGCAGTGCAGTGCTGTCATGTGTGAGATGTGACCAATCAGAGAAGAGTATTAACTGAGGTCGCGTTTTATAGACAGTACACGGGCAGAGCTTTACAGACCGTTGAAGGAAGAAGACGGGTCTCTTTTTGGTAAAGTTTCTCACCGGGCGCTGGAGGTCGTTGGGACTCGTGCCGCGGAATTGAATCGCAGGATTCAACTGCTGTGTTTACAGGTATTTATTGAATTGTATTTTGCTCGGAGATATTATTTTGCTCGGAAATATTGACTTGAGAAATGACCGGGAGAGTCATGTGTGAATTGGCTGAAAAGCGTGCGCTGTTGTCAGCCATTGTTGAAAAGGGAATGTTTACATGTTTTTCGGAAATGAAGTCGCTTATGAGTAAGCGGGTGTATATACTGTAACCGCATAAGTTAGTTGACGGTAGAACGGCAGTATTATTGAGTAGAAAAGTTTATTCAGGTATGGAGACTTATGGTAGTTTAAACTTGTGTATTTTAGCATCCCGGGCCGAGTGGGTCGCGGAAGTGGGGAGACGAGACGGGAGGTTCCGCCTTTGCGTCCTGAGCCGTGAGTTTCGGGAGCGCAGGAGGGAGTCAGCGTGAAGCGCTGAAGAACGGGGACCCCGTCCCATTCCACCACGCGAAGACAGTTTGCGTGGGTGGTGTGGACCAGTGCGTATCACTGTATGTGTGTGAGTACGACTGGAAAGACGTAACCAGCGAGAGAGCTGTGCGGAGATAAGTTCCCCAAGTTAACAAACACGAGACGTAGAGCGTTCGTGACTTTTTATCTGTGTGTAACAGAAATGACAATTGACAGAAGTATTGCCTGAGACAATGACTTCGTGTGTAGTGAGACAGACAGGCTCTCACGAAACAAAGCTTGAAGTGTTCTGCGTGTGTGCACGTGAATTAAGGACTGCATGAGAAAGTAACATGTGTGTATTTCTGTGCAGCTAGATTTCTGTATCCTGACAGAAATAGAAACTTTTATGTTGAGTGAGAGTGATTTGTAGAATGCATGGGAAATAATATGTTTATGTTGTGTTGATTGAGTATTTCAATAGAGGTACATGGGCAAAGGGCTGTAACCGTGTTCTTGTCTTTGTGCCTGGTTGGAGTGTTGTGTGTGTGTGTGAAGACTAAGTAGTAAACAGAGAGAAGCACGCACAATTTCTGATAGGAGTAAATATACATACATACAGACATACACACGTAAATTCCAGCCGTAACAGGATATATCCATATTTGGTCAGATAGAACCATATGATTGGGTAAGGATATATCCGTACTAGGGAGATACAATGCGTTAATACAGGGTGGGTAGGGGAGTTGGAGGTGAGCTCTCCAGACTTACAATGCTACTAGTAGGAGAACTCGCACCACACCCCCAACCCGAGGCATGCACTCTGTGTCGAGTGATGGTATGTTGGATCATCGCTTTCTGCAAACACAGCATAATTATCTTGCAACAATGAGTGTAGAATAGATTGCATTGCAGCAATAATACATTATGCTGGCTTTTTGTAGCCTAAAACTTTAACGTTACGGTGTTCTTTGATGGTATTGAAGCTAGAAATTTGACTCACTTCTAGGTTTGGTTTGGTGATTTTCAGACATTACGCAAATTTGGTTGATCAATTTTAGCGCATTGAGCATGGTTAAACCCGGGATACATGCGCTTTATGAATATTATGCATTATTACATTTAGTCACGTTTTGACTAAATGTTTTAACATAGAGGGGGGAATCGAGACGAGGGTCGTGGTGTGTGTGTGTCTGTCTGTCTGTCTGTGTGTGTGTGTAGAGCGATTCAAACTAAACTACTGGGCCGATCTTTATGAAATTTGACATGAGAGTTCCTGGGTATGATATCCTCAGACGTTTTTTTCATTTTTTGAAAAATGTCTTTGATGACGTCATATCCGGCTTTTTGTGAAAGTTGAGGCAGCACTGTCACGCTCTCATTTTTCAACCAAATTGGTTGTAATTTAGGTCAAGTAATCTCCGACAAAGCCCGGACTTCGGTATTGCATTTCAGCTTGGTGGCTTAAAAATTAATTTATGACTTTGGTCATTAAAAATCTGAAAATTGTAAAAAAAAATTTTTTATAAAACGATCCAAATTTACGTTCATCTTATTCTCCATCATTTTCTGATTCCAAAAACATATAAATATGTTATATTTGGATTGAAAACAAGCTCTGAAAATTAAAAATATAAAAATTATGATCAAAATTAAATTTTCGAAATCAATTTAAAAACACTTTCATCTTATTCCTTGTCGGTTCCTGATTCCCAAAACATATAGATATGATATGTTTGGATTGAAAACACGCTCAGAAAGTTAAAACGAAGAGAGGTACAGAAAAGCGTGCTATCCTTCTCAGCGCAACTACTACCCCGCTCTTCTTGTCAATTTCACTGCCTTTGCCATGAGCGGTGGACTGACGATGCTACGGTCTTGCTGCGTTGCATTGCGTTCAGTTTCATTCTGTGAGTTCGACAGCTACTTGACTAAATGTTGTATTTTCGCCTTACGCGACTTGTTCTTCGTGTGATGGGCAGGCCGCGGCGCTCATCTCTGGCCAGGGACACACGACCACCGTCATCTCGCGCACCAACATGCAGCTCCTAGCCATCAATGGGGAGGACTATCTCGAAGCCTTCTGGTACCCCTCCTTGAGGAAAGAGCTGCCCCCGCGCCTGGTTTACATCAGGTAGGAGATGACAGGTTGTAGTTAGCCTACAAAGCAAAATACTTGCCAATACGCTCTGATCAGAACTTGTGTCAATCTGGACGTCTTCTTCGGGTAGGAGATGAGAGGTTGTGTCTATCTTACCAAGCAAAATACTCTCAGATAAAAAAAAAAATCAAGTAACGAAAAAAAAAAAAGAAAAAAAAACCCCAATAATAAGTGACTTCTAATGGTGTATCTCAGGTAATTGATAGCTGACGCTATTTATCCAGAAAAAACTGCCTCAGACAAGAAAAAAGAAAAACAATTAGCGTCATCGTCGATCGTGGCTACCACAGATCTATTCAGGCGATTTACAGGGGGTGGTAGCATCCTCCCACTTGAAGACATACCCACATTCAGCGGCCTGGCTACTTTCTGTGCACAGTGTTAAAGTGGTGTCATAAGTAACACCAGTGCCCACATGCGAAATCGTTTCAGTAAGAATAATTCCCGCTTTGCACAAGTCGCAGGCAGCCAGTGTATCGATATCAGATTTCCGATTAAACCAGTTTTCTGATTCGACATGAACCCGACACTGAAATATTGTTTTCTGGTCAAATTAAAGAAGTACACTTATATAAGGAGAAAAAGCATGTCAGTATCTTGCATGTGAAGGAAAGTGGTGGTGAAATTCAATACATTTCATCCCAAAACTCGATTCCTTCGAAAACGTGCACCGAGTGGTTACGTCCCTTGACTGAGAAGGGAAAGGTTTTACGATGAAGCACATTTCTAAGTTTAAATACCATTGTTTTGTTGAACGAAATTGACCCCATGAAAGTAAAGTACCTAAGGTCGATCATCGGTACTATGGAAGAGAGGGGGGCTTTTCAGTGTGAAGTTTATACAAGATCAACAAGGTCGAATCAGAAACCTGGTTCAATCGGAAAATGATATCGCTACATCGGACTCTTGGGTTCGTGTACAAGCGAATGCATGCTCTTGTGACGTTTACACCCCTGGACGGATATGAGATAGCGAACATGATCTCTAACCAGGTAAGGAATTACAATAGACTTCAATTGGAAACTTCGAAGTTATCATGATCGATTTTCGGTTTTGTTTTCGTGATCAGTGAAAAGCAAAAAATTAATTGTTTTGCCTTTCAAAAGCAGTGTTTGGAATTAACTCACGTTGCCCAAGAGAATGTATGCGTCAATTTACGTCAAGCAGTCGACGTCATCACTTCGCATGAATAATTGTCCCGGTGTTTTGCGGCCTTTCTGTCTTTACTATACTTGTAAAATGAATGCCCCTCGCTGCTAACAGAGACTAGTTGAGCGTACATCAATACGCCCATTTTGCTCACAAGGCCTACTGGAAGAAGTAATTTATGACGTCATCCAAATGTCATAATATTATTACAGAAGGCATCTTTTTGCGGGCGAACTTAGCACGGTTGTATGGACGAAGAGGCTTGAATTGAATACGAAATAAAAAGTTTGGACCCTAACTAAGACCGAGCTGGCCGTAATAACGCAGAATTTATTGTTT
Source organism: Littorina saxatilis (assembly GCF_037325665.1). NCBI lineage: Eukaryota > Metazoa > Mollusca > Gastropoda > Littorinimorpha > Littorinidae > Littorina > Littorina saxatilis. Next base: position 35,169,204 of record NC_090257.1, read on the forward strand.
TTACATTTAGTCAAGTTTTGACTAAATGTTTTAACGTGGAGGGGGGAATCGAGACGAGGGTGTGGTGTATGTGTGTGTGTGTCTGTCTGTCTGTCTGTGTGTGTGTGTAGAGCGATTCAGACTAAACTACTGGACCAATCTTTATGAAATTTTACATGAGAGTTCCTGGGAATGATATCCCCGGACTTTTTTTCATTTTTTCGATAAATGTCTTTGATGACGTCATATCCGGCTTTTTGTAAAAGTTGAGGCGGCACTGTCACACCCTCATTTTTCAATCAAATTGATTGAAATTTTGGCCAAGCAATCTTCGACGAAGGCCGGACTTCGGTATTGCATTTCAGCTTGGTGGCTTAAAACTTAATTAATGACTTTGGTCATTAAAAATCTGAAAATTGTAGAAAAACATGTTTTTTATAAAACGATCCAAATTTACGTTCATCTTATTCTTTATCATGTTCTGATTCCAAAAACATATAAATATGTTATATTTGGATTAAAAACAAGCTCTGAAAATTAAAAAATATACAAATTATGATCAAAATAAAATTTCCGAAATCGATTTAAAAACAATTTCATCTTATTCCTTGTCCGTTCCTGATTCCAAAAACATACAGATATGATATGTTTGGATTAAAAACACGCTCAGAAACTTAAAACGAAGAGAGGTACAGTAAAGTGTGCTATGAAGCACAGCGCAACCGCTACCGCGCCAAACAGGCTCGTCACTTTCACTGCCTTTTGCACTAGCGGCGGACTACGTTCAGTTTCATTCTGTGAGTTCCACAGCTTGACTAAATGTAGTAATTTCGCCTTACGCGACTTGTTTGTTGTTGACATTGACAACCGGAAGTCGCTATCGTTTATGGGGCTGGCAACTCCCGTAAACCCTTCACCATCTGAGTGAAGTTCCGTTCGTTGCCGTTAGATTCTCGTCCGTTCATGACATGCAGAAGAAATTAAACAAAAGGGAACAAATTCAATTCGGCGGTTAGTTCCGTGCTCGTTACTGAATGCCAAAGAACTGGTCGCAATAGTGAATACTTGATCACATATAATGTCGAAAGGTGTCTGAACGGACGAGAAACTAACCTGTCTCAGAATCCGTTACATTCTAAACCAAGCTTGATTGAATTCCAATGAATCTTTAACCATAAAAACATAGGAATTATTCCCTTACACATATCTGTGTTCCTCACGTAAAAGGTGTGTTTTCTGCAGCAAAATGAACTTCATGGTAAACTTCCCCATCCACCTGATCAAAGAAAAGCTGAACATCTGCACTATGCACCACTTTAGGTGAGATATGTGTGTGTGTGTGTGTATGTGTGTGTGTGTGTGTGCGTGTGTATGTGTGTGTTGGTGAGGGAGTTTGTGTGTGTGTGTGTGTGTGTGTGTGTGTGTGTGTGTGTTTGTTTGGGTGTGTTTGCGTGTGTGTGTGTGTGTGTGTGTGTGTGTTGGTGAGGGAGTTTGTGTGTGTGTGTGTTGGTGGCGGAGTTTGCGTGTGTGTGTATGTCTGTGTTGGTGAGGGAGTTTGTGTATATGTGTTTGTGTGTGTGTGTGTGTGTGTGTAGTGTGTTGGTTGCGGAGTTTGCGTGTGTGTGTATGTCTGTGTTGGTGAGGGAGTTTGTGTATGTGTGTGTGTATGTGTGTGTGTGTTTGTGTGTGCGTATGTGTGTGCGTGTGTGTGCGCGTATATGTGTGTATGTGTGTATGTGTGTGTGTGTGCGTGTATGTGTGTGTTTTTATGTCGTCTGAATGTGTTTGTATGATTGTGTGCCGATGTGGGTTTGTGTGTGTGTGTGTTGGTGAGGGAGCTTGTGAGTGTGTGTGTGTGTGTGTGTGTGTGTGTGTGTGTGTGTGTGTGTTGGTGAGGGAGTTTGTGAGTGTGTGTGTGTGTGTGTGTGTGTGTGTGTGTTGGTGAGGGAGTTTGTGAGTGTGTGTGTGTGTGTGTGTGTGTGTGTGTGTTGGTGAGGGAGTTTGTGAGTGTGTGTGTGTGTGTGTGTGTGTGTTGGTGAGGGAGTTTGTGAGTGTGTGTGTGTGTGTGTGTGTGTGTGTGTGTGTGTGTGTGTTGGTGAGGGAGTTTGTGAGTGTGTGTGTGTGTGTGTGTGTGTTGGTGAGGGAGTTTGTGAGTGTGTGTGTGTGTGTGTGTTGGTGAGGGAGTTTGTGAGTGTGTGTGTGTGTGTGTGTGTGTGTGTTGGTGAGGGAGTTTGTGTGTGTGTGTGTATGTGTGTGTGTGTGTTGGTGAGGGAGTTTGTGAGTGTGTGTGTGTGTGTGTGTGTGTGTTGGTGAGGGAGTTTGTGAGTGTGTGTGTGTGTGTGTGTTGGTGAGGGAGTTTGTGAGTGTGTGTGTGTGTGTGTATGTCTGTGTTGGTGAGGGAGTTTGTGTATGTGTGTGTGTATGTGTGTGTGTGTGTGTGTGTTTGTGTGTGCGTATGTGTGTGTGTGTGTGTGTGACTGTCAGTCAGTCTTTCTTTTTACCTGCTCAGCCACGAACGTTACTGTTGTTTGTGTGTGTCCGCTAGGCGCAACACAGTAATCACTCACGACAGCCGGAAAAGTCGAAATCTGTTTATCGTCAAATTCGTAAGTCATTTTTATTCTTCTCATTGTGATGACACCATGCATGCCCGTACGCTTGAGTGCGGACAGCCACGCAGATAGACAGACAGACGCGTTCGCATGTTCATTCTGTTAATTCGCATCATGCACACAATACGCACAGAGATACACTGAGCACAAAAGTTAAGGATATTTTTTTTATTGTTATAGCCCAGATATTAAACAGGAATTTTCTTGTCAAAAACATACGTGTATTTGAAGATTTGCCTTTCTTCCGCTCAAAGATGTGTTTCTTGGATTTGAGCAATATTTGGGTATGACGTCACAGGTTCTTGATCACGCCCACCCTTAAAAATGGATTTTTTTGACGACATGATTCACGTCAAATCGTCAAAACGGTGACTTAAACTAACCGATATTATACATTTTGGTGTCTTACCTAACAGATGTGTGCGTTTCAATCTGCCACGCAGTCAAGTTGATCTAGCGTGTGAAAGAGAGCAACCACAATCCTGGAAAATGGCAAGAAATTCTAGTTTTTGCTGGTTAGCTGCAGTTGATATGCAATAAATATAAAACTACACATAGCAGCCTTTCTAAATTTCACAGAACGATGACTGTCACGATTTAGTGACATGGATCGAGAAAGTGTCACTCTGTGGGGTGCCTTCCTCAGAAAGCGCCTGTGCATTCTGTCAACGCTGGGGTTTTAGCTGACCGAGCATAGCCGAAACACGGGGATTTCTTGTTGCAAGGGTTTCACGTGGGTGATTTCTGCTGTCAGGGCAAAACTGACGGTAACTGAACTGGGTACGTGACAGGGTGAGTCACGTGATATTGTCAAGGTTGTCTGTTTGAGACATGTAACGGCACACTCGAAACTCAGCAGCGAGAGAGAAGCGTCGGTGTCTTATTTCCTACGAGTTTGAAGGACTTCAACACGTAAATTACTTCACTGTATATCAACGTGCCGTTCTGCTTGGTACAGTAGGACTTCTGGGAACTAGACAGACCACCTTCTCACTGTTTACATGCTGGCTGACGGACGAGGCGTCAGGTTTCTTCGCTGAGCGGGGAAGGATTTCCAACGCATAAAGTATTCAGCGCAAGAGGGGGATGACGGTATTTCTGTTGACGAACAGAAGCCATTCAAAAGGGAGCGGATTCGCTTAAAAGAGAGCTACCTACATTAGGCTGTTGAGGTAATAAATCATTATTTAACGCTGTTGACGAGTCTGTGTTTGTGGAAGGAAATACTCTCTGTTGTTCTTTCCAGGTTAGCGCATAATTTGCTCTTTGTGACGCTAAAATACTAATCTGTATATGGTTTTTGCAGATATGGAGAGAAGGAAGGAAAATAGCTGATTTGTTGTTGTAAAAGTTCGTTTGTGCAGGCCCACGTGCTCGATGAAATATGTAAAGGTGACATGTTTAAAGGTGGTGTGTGAGGGGTAGCGTGGCATGTTTAGTGCACCGATGCTTTCTGTTGCAGCCTTTCTTCTTTTGCTTGCTACTGCCTACGTCTACTGACTACTTTCTACGTTACTACGGGATGCTGTAACCGGATCGTCCGCGGTATGATGTAACCTGCTAACCTGATGTTCTGGTGATTTGCTGTCGCTGTCGTCGTCTTACCAGCGACAACTCTACTATTTCTGGTAGACTACGGGGAGGACCGACTGAGTGAGGCGCCTGATGTCTCCACTGTTCCCTGCTTCGTTGCCACGCCAGCCGGCACTACATTCAACGGAGCAGTTGTGGAGACTGTAGACTAATTACGGGCCGCCCACTCAGTGGCAAAAAGCTAAGTGCACCATGTCTTTTGCACCCTTCTTACCACCAAGTCATCTGTATTATTAATGATTACACTCGAGCGGTGACCACGTGGGGTGTGTGACACCTGCATGAACTAGCACCTTTAGGCAGATCAGAAACTTTTCCTAACTATACACGGGATCAGCGTGTTACTATCATTTTTATACTTTTTGGCATTTTTCAGTGACCACTTGGTTTACGTTTTGAACGTAAAAAGAACATCTTTTGGAGTGAAGTCTCGAGGGAGGTGGCGTGATATTACATAAACAGGCGTCTGAAACTTATACTTTTGTTGATTCTATTTATTTGTATGACTGCGAGAGTGGATCGTGGTGTGGTTAGTTAGTTAGAAGTAACTAACCGTTCATAATTACCTTATTGTGATATATTGAAACGTGACAATGACAAATGTCTTGAGGTCAAATATTGCTCAAATCCAGGAAACACATCTTTGAGCAGAAGAAAGGCAGCTCTTCAAATACACGTATGTTTCTGGGCAATACCACTGAAAAAATACCCTCAACTTTTTGTGCTCAGTGTATGTACATGAGCACGGACAGACAGATGGACATGCGATGATGTGTTTCTGGGTCTGCCCCTCTCTGTCTCTCCATCGCTGTCTGTCCGTCTCTCTCATTCACTACTAGGCACACACGCATGCACGCACGAACAAACTGACACATGCAAGAATGAAAGACGGAAAAAATGGAAGAAAGAAAGACAGAAAAGATAATGAAAAAGAAGATATAGAGATAAAGAAAAGGTTCGAACAAGAAATATATCTCATCCCATGTTGGGAAATATGTGTTTGTGTGTGTCTGAGTGCGTGTCTGTGTATGTTTACGATTGGGTGTGTTTGTGTACTTGCTTGCTTGCGTGTTTATGTGTGTTTTCATCTCACAGGGCTACTGCAAAGTGTTTCGTAAGCTGGACTGGCAGGAGCTACCGATGGAAGATTTATTAATATTTGAACGTAAGATGAACGTTGTTTGCACTCTTGTTCACCATCATACATTTGCACAGACCTTCCAACAAACTAACGCCTTTATGGTCAGGAGTAGAATTGACTCACTTAGGTATGAAAGAAGAAGAAGAATGTGTTTCATTTGTCCAACTTTTATGTCTTACCGGAGTATAATCAGTGAGTCCTAGTAATAAGCAAAGTTCGTCTGTATGGACGGACAGCTAGACGTGGAAGCCAGAGCTTTGAAACTGTGCACACTCCTAGGGTTTAATGACCTCCCTGACGGGCGCTGTGGCTTTGTGGAAACGATCGTGTAATCAAGAGTTCGATGGGTTATGGAAACACGAAAACATATGACGGCTTACTAGTGCCAAAACTACATAATTGTAATTATCACGTGAAAATGATTAATTTTCACGTGTTAATTACTAATTTTCACGTGTTAATTACTAATTTTCACGGGAAAATTAGTAATCAACACGTTCAGTTTTGGCTCGTTTACTGACGGATTACTAGAGCAGGCATGAAAATTCTCCGTATTTTCCGTATTTTCCGTATTTTTAAAAAAAATAAACCGTATTTTTTTTTTTCTCCGTATTTTCCCTTTTTTTTTTTTTATATATTTTTTTTTTTTTTTTTTTCCCTAGTCATAGTTATAGTAAAATAGTTTTGGGGCCATGTTTGAATCCAATTTTAAGGCTCAGATAGCCCCAGATTGCACCAAATTCCACCCTTGAATTTTTTTTTTTCGGGGGGGCATGCCCCCGGACCCCCCTAGAAGTGTTGGCGCTTCGCGCCTGCGAAACTTGGCGCTACGCGCCTTCGAATTTTGTTTTCAGTATTTTTGTTTTTTTCAGTTTTCATGCCTGCTAGAGCCAAAACTGAAAATTAGTAATTAACACGTGAAAATAGTAATTATTACGTGAAAATTAGTAACTAACACGTGAAAATGATTAACACGTGAAAATGAGTAATTATTAGTGTTCATCGGTAACTCAGTTTCAGTTTTGGCACTCCGTGCTAGCTATGGGCATGCACGCTAAATCTTTAACGAATCAGCGCTAGCCGCCGGAGTGCCAAAACCGATGAACACTGATAATTACTAATTTTCACGTGGTAATTACTCATTTTTACGTGTTAGTTACTAATTTTCACGTGAACTGGCAGTGTTAATTAGTAATTTTCACGTGATAATGGTAACCCCAGGTTTTGGCACTAGAAAGCCGAGGCCAAAACTGAAACTTAGTAATTAACACGTGTTCCGTGTAATTAATAGTGATAACGCTTACTGACAGTGTTAATTATTAATTTTCACGAACGGATTGCTTGAGCCAAAACTGAAAATTAGTAATTTTAACGCGAAAAATAGTAATTAACACGTGAAAACGCAAACTGACAGTGTTAATTAGTAATTTTCACGTGATAATGGTAACCCCAGGTTTTGGCACTAGTAAGCCGTCACATAAACATGAAAGCGGCGTATGGCTGCGGGGCTGACTGATGGCGGGGTAAGAACGGTCATACATGTTGTGGGAGTTTCAACTCATGAACAAAGAAGTGGAGAAGAGATGACCTGCCGACCAAAGGCCCGTGTAACGCTGTGTTGTTTACTGCAGGGAAGAAGGTGTCGCACGAGCGGAAGACATCGGAGCTGATCCAAGACATTGTGCGACAGGAGATCTACATCGAGAGAGAATCTCCTTACGTCAACTACTATGAGGTCGGTCTCATGGGCGTTGTGTGTGTGTGTGTTTGAGTTTGAGTGTGTTTGTGTCAGCGTGTGTGTGTTTGAGTGTCACAGTGTGTGTGGTAGTGTGTGTGTGTTTCAGTTTAATTTTGAGTTTGAGTATGTGTGTTTCGGTTAGAGTGTGTGTGTGTGTGTGTGTGTGTGTGTGTGTGTGTGTGTGTGTGTGTAGTACTGCCTACTGGTGACGGTGGCGTGGCCGTCCACCAACCGAACGATAGATGCATGGGAAGTAAACCCTCTGGAACGCTAGTATCATGATTGTGACCAGTTATTTCCCTTGTGTTGCGTGTTGCGTTGTAATGGCCACAATTAGCATTGGGAAGAACTAATGTTTGGGCATGAACATACTTGTTTTACCAACTTCTCCCGAATGTCATAGTTCTTACAAAAATGGATGGGTCATTTAAAAAAAAAAGAAAATTTTATAGAGGATTAGTTGATAAGCCGTTTACGGCATGTTTAATGGTGAAACTGAGAGGCCTTGATTGTCTGTACGCTTCCATTTGCTAAAGACTACGCTATTTGTCCTGTAATACGATATTTTGCTTCAATTGGGCCAAAACAAGCAATCTCTGAGATATTATACATTTAGTCCACAATGACAAACACACACGCGCGCACGTACACGGGCAAACACACCCACCCACGCACACATGCACACGCGCGCACGCATATACACACTCATGTTACACACACACACACACACACACACACACACACACACAGACACACACACACACACCTCTTTCTCTCTGATCATCTCTTTCATCGTCACTATAGAAACAGCAGAAGGGCTATATTCTGTCGTCTAATACACACAAGATAATTATCATAACATATCATATTACAGCACAAAATAACGTAGTAACATGAACTGATACCAGCTTTAACCCTTATTATCCCAAAGCGCCCAATACCGCACGCTCAAGCTCCCACATGCAGATCCCTGAAACACCCACAGTTATACATTGGACACATATCTGCTTTCATTTCTACTGGCTTCCTGCAATGTTTGAGCATTTATAATTTGGAAAAACTCGCAGTAGTTTATTTGCTACGATTTGTTCAAGTTTGAAATTGACGGGGGCGTCTTCCCATGCCATGGGGGTAAATGGGATATACTGTTGTATACAGGGGAACCCTCTTTTTACATTTAGTCAAGTTTTGACTAAATGTTTTAACGTAGAGGGGGAATCGAGACGAGGGTCGTGGTGTATGTGCGTGCGTGCGTGTGTGTGTGTGTGTGTGTGTGCGTGTGTGTGTGTGTGTCTGTGTGTGTGTGTGTGTAGAGCGATTCAGACTAAACTACTGGACCGATCTTTATGAAATTTGACATGAGAGTTCCTGGGTATGAAATCCCCGAACGTTTTTTGACTCACATGCGAAGCAAAAGTGAGTCTATGTACTCACCCGAGTCGTCCGTCCGTCCGTCCGTCCGTCCGTCCGGACGTCCGGACGTCCGTCCGTCCGGACGTCCGTCCGGAAAACTTTAACGTTGGATATTTCTTGGACACTATTCAGTCTATCAGTACCAAATTTGGCAAGATGGTGTATGATGACAAGGCCCCAAAAAACATACATAGCATCTTGACCTTGCTTCAAGGTCAAGGTCGCAGGGGCCATAAATGTTGCCTAAAAAACAGCTATTTTTCATATTTTTCCCATTTTCTCTGAAGTTTTTGAGATTCAATACCTCACCTATATATGATATATAGGGCAAAGTAAGCCCCATCTTTTGATACCAGTTTGGTTTACCTTGCTTCAAGGTCAAGGTCACAGGAGCTCTTCAAAGTTGGATTGTATACATATTTTGAAGTGACCTTGACCCTGAACTATGGAAGATAACTGTTTCAAACTTAAAAATTATGTGGGGCACATGTTATGCTTTCATCATGAGACACATTTGGTCACATATGATCAAGGTCAAGGTCACTTTGACCCTTATGAAATGTGACCAAAATAAGGTAGTGAACCACTAAAAGTGACCATATCTCATGGTAGAAAGAGCCAATAAGCACCATTGTACTTCCTATGTCTTGAATTAACAGCTTTGTGTTGCATGACCTTGGATGACCTTGACCTTGGGTCAAGGTCACATGTATTTTGGTAGGAAAAATGTGTAAAGCATGTGAGTCGTATGGGCTTTGCCCTTCTTGTTGATAAATGTCTTTGATGACGTCATATCCGGCTTTTCGTGAAAGTTGAGGCGGCACTGTCACGCTCTCATTTTTCAACCAAATTGGTAGAAATTTTGGTCAAGTAATTTTCGACGAAGTCCGGACTTCAGTATTGCATTTCAGCTTGGTGGCTTAAAAACTAATTAATGACTTTGGTCATTAAAAATCTGAAAATTGTAAAAAAAATATGTTTTTTATAAAACGATCCAAATTTACGTTTATCTTATTTTCCATCATTTGCTGATTCCAAAAACATATAAATATGTTATATTCGGATTAAAAACAAGCTCTGAAAATTAAATATATTAAAATTATTATCAAAATAAAATTTTCCAAATCAAGTTAAAAACACTTTTATCTTATTCCTTGTCGGTTCCTGATTCCAAAAACATATAGATATGATATGTTTGGATTAAAAACACGCTCAGAAAGTTAAAACGAAGAGAGGTACAGAAAAGCGTGCTATCCTTCCCAGCGCAACTAGGCTACTACCCCGCTCTTCTTGTCAATTTCACTGCCTATGCCGTGAGCGGTGGACTGACGATGCTACGAGTATACGGTCTTGCTGCGTTGCATTGCGTTCAGTTTCATTCTGTGAGTTCGACAGCTACTTGACTAAATGTTGTATTTTCGCCTTACGCGACTTGTTATACTTTGTTTTCTCACACTTTTTGTTCATAACTTCAGTAACTTTACTCCCATTTTAAGATTCCCTCCTTGTACTTGTGTTTTGGGGAGGTTTTAACAGGGGAGTTCCACTGTACTATTTTGCTGCAGACGCGGAGTCCTCAAGGCAATACTGTGCGCGTGCCGGTGACCAGAGTGCCGCGTCTGACGGACAAGCTTCAGAGTCTGCCCCTCACACTGCCTGCCGGCAAGCGACAGTTCGTGCCCCTCATGCTGCTGAGAGAGGGCGAGGTCTTCGTGAGTGTCTTTCTCCATCCCCACAACAGTCCAACCCTCATTTTGCATTGCACATCATTTAGTTGTTCTGTGATGGAAATTAGATTTAGGAAACAAATTATTTAAACACTTTCCATTTTAATACGTCCTTTTCCAATTTTCACAAGTTTTTCTTGTTAAGAATGTTTGTTAATTTACTTCCATTTTAAGACTCACTCCTGTTCTAGCTGTTTTGTTTGTTTCTTTGTTTGTTTATCCAGACAATTTCTCCGGAAAAACAATATTTCATGCTAACTTACTTGCACAGGGTTATCCAGTCATTTTCTGTGTACGGGGGAGTAACGAGCCGGGGGAGTAGCGATACGGGGGAGTAACGAGCCGGGGGAATAACGAGCCGGGGGAGTATCGAGCCGGGGGAGTAGCGATACGGGGGAGTAACGAGCTGAGCATCTCGTTACTCCCCCGTATCTCTTCTGCTTAAAATATATACTTTTTTGTCAAAGATGTACTGTACACGAATGTACAGGCAGATCTGACAGTTGTAAGTTCTTTAAACATGCTCTCTCTCCCTCTCTCTCTCTCGGACTCGCGAGATTTCGCCGAGCGGGCAGGTTGGAGTTTTTGAGCTGCGCTTCGTTTCCACCCAAAGTTGCCAATAACCCGTCAGGATGACAGTCGTTGGTTTACCAACTGCTGCAAGTACATCTCTACAAGCCCTGCTCCACGACCACCACGTCACATCATGGAAAATCGCCGGCAATGGGGACAACTTGACGTTTGTTGTCAGACTTGCACCGGCGACCACTGATGGCGACCCAGCTACACGCTACGCTCACAGTGACACACATGACAACAAGGTTCAATGTTATCGCAGAAAACCACCAAGCCAGATGCGAAGAGATAAGAAGAGAGCTGAGGATAGGAAAGCAAAACGAGAGGATAAGGCAAGTGAAACTTTTAATGTGCCTCTTTTTGAAGCTACACCCAAAAAACAACTGAGTAATTGCCATACAAAAGAAGATCACACACCTGACACAGACCTCGACACGGTGACCGCTGGAAAGTCACGTGCAAACAGTAGTGACTCGACTGTGTTGGCAAGTGGCGACCCATTTTCTGTTTATTCAACGACATTGCACGCAGAAGAGCACGGCCTTGAAACAGCTGAACACATGACAACAGAAAGCGTGCCTGGGGAAAACTGTATTGACCCAGAAAAAGACGATCCTTTTGACACAGTTAAAGAGTATACTGGGGCAATCATGGACAGGTCATTACAGCGTCGTCTCCGGGACAGGCGCAGGAACAACACACATCACAGTATTGTGACTAATGACAGCACAACAGAACCGCTGTACATTTTCGAGACGGACGATCTTGTGCTTGTGTCCAACCCACAGATTGAATACAGCGATGAAGTAACATTCTGGTTCATCAAGCAGGGTTCCAAGAACATGATTCCAGAGGAACTAGGCTACATGCAGCGGCTCGCCTCGTGGAGACCAGTGGACAGATGGAACATACCACAACACCATCTACGGAAGGTTCAGGCAAGACAGAAGATCCTAATTGACTTGATCCGGTTCTACCTTGGTTAACGAACGTTTCGCGATCGAACATGAAATCGTGTGTATTGTGAAAAACAATGGGCATTGAACGGACACTTATAGCCTCGTTCAGAGCGCGACACGTCTGACATGTCGTAATGTCAGTTTGAACGGACACTCTTATGCAACTTTGTGTAAATGCACTATCGGCTTCGGTTTCGATATTTGAGTGTTCGAGTACCCTTCCCCAAATCCACCCCAACTTGCAATGGGCATATTGCCTGAGCAAATAAACCATTCTGATTCTCTCTCTCTCTCTCTCTCTCTCTCTCTCTCTCTCTCTCTCTCTCTTGAAAATTCAATTAAAGGCACAGTAAGCCTCCCGTAAACCATCACAGATACGGTCAGGCTTTTACACACAGTACAAACACCCTTTCATTTAAACACTCACCGATTGAGAACATCCTAGGTGCCCTCCGTAAAGAGCGAACAATTTTCAAAGAATTTATTTTTGCGTGGTTTATCTTACCCCTGAGCCATCGTGAACCCGTGTGATCCAGTTTCCCTTTTTCACAATGTAGTCGTCAGTCAGTAATTTGAATGCGACTCGATGTGAGCTTATCTACAATAGCACGTTTTTATGCACGAAACAAACGGCTGTGGTTCACAAGAACTCTAGCGATGGCTTTTGACTGTTGAGAGGAACGGCGATATGCATAAACCGTCGTCTGCTACGACCCTTGCGTGACCCTGCTTCCGGGCTTTTCTTTTTTCAAACTTTCACAACTTCGAATTGTACTGATCTTGTCTTGATGAAAAAATAATTCTTTTATGATTAAAGAATGTTTGTGTAACAAGCTGTCAATTTATTATTTAGATTTTAAAAGTTAGGTCTAGCGCAAAAACGCACCACGGTCCAAAAACATTCTGATAATCATCGATCCACGGCTATCGCCAGTTTACATCGATAGAATGAGACCCGAAGGGAAGTAACTCATTTTTGACCTGAGTTCAGGATGGGTCCAAAAAGTGTTCGAGACAATCTGCAAAATTAATTCTTTACAAATTGCTCGCTCCTTACGTAGGGCACCTAGGATGTTCCCGTTTGGTGAGCATTCAAATGGAAGGGTGTTTGTACTGTGTGTAAAAGCCTGACAGTATCTGTGATGGTTTACGGGAGGCTTACTGTCCGGGCGTGATTTCCGGTATTGATGACATTCATAACAGCCGTCCAGCACCAAAACGAGGCGCCATTGTTGTAGAGGACCAAGTCCACGAAAATAAATTCTTTGAAAACTTCTCACGCTCGACAGAAAGCAGCCAGGATGTTCCCGTTCGGTGAGCGTTCAAATGGAAGTATGCTTGTACTGTATGTAGACGCTCGGGGAGCTCTGTGATGGTTTACGGGAGGCTTACTGTGCCTTAACTGCATGACTTAAGTGTAATAAAAAGGCACGGGGGAGTAACGAGCCGGGGGAGTAGCGAGCCGGGGGAGTAACGATACGGGGGAGTAACAAGCCGGGGGAGTAACGAGCCGGGGGAGTAACGATACGGAGGAGTAACAAGCCGGGGGAGTAACGATACGGGGGAGTAACGATACGGGGGAGTAATGAGCCGGGGGAGTAACGAGCCGGGGGAGTAACGATACGGGGGAGTAACGATACGGGGGAGTAACGAGCCGGGGGAGTAACGAGCCGGGGGAGTAACGATACGGGGGAGTAACGAGATGCTCCCCTTTTGCAACGGTGTTCCAACTTTAAATACTGTATGAAGTTCGGTTTTCTGGGGCAAAATAGAGTATAAAACCGCTTTATGTTCTTTAAATTGATGGGATGTGTGCATTTGGTTGCGTGTGATCTGTTTATGAAATGAACAATTGTTGAAAACTGACCGTCGGATTGCAGTCTTTTGTCGAAGCAGCTGAAGGCCAGAAATTTGAAAGGGGAACTAAAGTAACTCTTGACGCTAAACAAAGTATGAGAGTTACTTACCTTGGGAGTTCGGCCTGCACCGATCAGAGATCTGAAGCGAGTATCTCTGCACCGATCGTTAGATTTTAAATCAGAAAACAACCGAACTGATGGATTTTTTATGGCTGCGTCGCTCACAAGAAATAACGGTTTTAGGTGTGACGAAAAAAAGAACAGGGCCTGAGTACGGTGATAAATACAAGACTTCTTTTACAACCATTTGAAAAATACATACATCCCCCGTGGCCGCCCGCATAACGAAATCGTTTTTCTCGTGTTTTGAACTTGCCAGTGTTACAGCACAGAGCAGAGTCCGTCCCGCACTTTGCTTTGTGTACATCACGTGGCCACCCAAACACCCGCACAACGCAACATTTTCACGAGAAAAACACGTTTATTTGTTTGCTTTGTCTGTATTACACATTTCTATTTACATTTACCACTGACACATCAAATTGTATACTATAGTTTGCAAGTGAATCGTTATCATACAAAATAACGTTATCACGAGACGAACAGAGATCTCAGAGATCGTCAGCTTCTCAACTGTTTCGCGCAAATCGTGTAATATCTATTTTTGCGGAAACCTCCCGAAGAAATGCAATCTCACCGGCTTCCACCTGCAACATAGTCGTGCTTATTTGGAATGTGACGTCCTGTACTTCGTCAGTCACACCTATCTCGAAACTAAGCGTCCCACAGAACCAGCGCCCTTCCATTACCTGTAGTTGCTAGTTTAAATGCAGTATGTTTGTATTGTTTGCTCCAGAGCATCCTGACCTGAGGTCAAAATGAATTCGGCTCATTCTCTACCTGACAGGATGCCTTGAGTTTCCTTGCCTGGCAAGGAAACCGATTTTTTTGTTAAATTTTTTATTTATTTTTTTAATTTTTTTTTTTTTTACATATTTAGAGTTTTTTGTAATGTGTTAATGTTATGGAAGTAAGCAGATTTGCGATCGTCGATAATGATTTTTCATGGTGTTTTGTAATTTTTTAATTACAGAGGAATTTTTATTTTAGACAGTTTCAAGCAAGCTATTTTTCGCGGATGTATTTACTGTGCAAACTACTCTAAATATGGCATAAGTGTCACGTGATAATCAACCGTTTGGTTACCGGCACGGTTGGCCTAGTGGTAAGGCGTCGGCCCCGTGATCGGGAGGTCGTGGGTTCGAACCCCGGCCGGGTTATACCTAAGACTTTAAAATTGGCAATCTAGTGGCTGCTCCGCCTGGCGTCTGGCATTATGGGGTTAGTGCTAGGACTGGTTGGTCCGGTGTCAGAATAATGTGACTGGGTGAGACATGAAGCCTGTGCTGCGACTTCTGTCTTGTGTGTGGCGCACGTTATATGTCAAAGCAGCACCGCCCCGATATGGCCCTTCGTGGTCGGCTGGGCGTTAAGCAAACAAACAAACAAACAAACCGTTTGGTTTCGGCGTTCGCTGGAGCAGACGATCTTTTTGACAGTGATGCAACCATATATTACGGTCTCCTTCCGGCAGCAGTCCCAAAATTTCGACTTGTTTTGACCTTAGAACGATGTCTTTATCATAACTGTGAAGAATAGAACGGAGATCACTGTCGAAGTCGGCCAATCTGCAATCATTTTCGTCTTGCGAACACTGCTCGTGAACAACATATGGGAGATCACTCTGTATTCTGGTTTTGATAGATTCGCGTAGGACTTTTGCATCCGGTCAGAGAGACAACTGGCGATAGCCGTGGATCGAGGATTATCAGAATGGCTTCAGATATGTATATTTCGTACATTAGAGCGTTCGGAACTCTTCAATCGCAAAAGTAGTTCCCACAAAGTCTAACTCCTTAACCTGTGAGCTATCGCGGATTCAGGCCTGTTGTTGGGTGAGTGATTTTGGTTGCTGGGTAAGTTACCGAAAAAACTAGCCCTGCAAGTTTACAGAGAGAAAGAAGCAGAGGGGGGAATAAGTATCAGTCCAGTTATTTATCTCGGTCTCCTTCTTTCTGCTTGTCGACATTATTATGTCTTTGCTCGCCTCATGCAAGTCTTCGCGATAGAAATCTCACGCAGCCCAGCCTGGTAGTGCTTGGCCGAACTGAGGAAGAAATGGTTCTGTGCAATCTTCCATCCCTTCTTGGTATTTTTATCCGTCTTTGGCCTGTGGTATTTTTATCCGTCTTTGGCCTGTGGTATTTTTATCCGTCTTTGGCCTGTGGTATTTTTATCCGTCTTTGGCCTGTGGTATTTTTATCCGTCTTTGGCCTGTGGTATTTTTATCCGTCTTTGGCCTGTGGTATTTTTCCCAGTTCGGCATTCTGTAAATGGTCATGGCGAGAAAGATCATTGATCTAGAGCGATTTAGCCTTCGTTATTCTTTATTGCACCACGCAAACCCTTCTCCCTGTAACCCCCTTACCACCCACGGTCTGTCTCGTCGCTTACCTGAGAGTGTCCTTAGGAAGCCAAAAGCATCGGTCGTTGACCAGGGGGAGGACGTTGGACTCTCACCTTCCGTGTGAGGTGTTGTAAAAATGCGGTTGTGGTATGAAAGACGTGTTTGTTTCTGCACCACCCCGCAGGGATTGTTATATTTAAACCCACACACACACCCACACAAGATCAAAATGACCGATCCTTACAATAAGTTAGGAGCTTTCTTGAAACTGATTGACCAATTTACACGGCGACTGATTATTGATTGATTGATTGATTGAGTGTGTGTGTGTGTGTGTGTGTGTGTGTGTGTGTGTGTGTGTGTGTGTGTGTGTGTGTGTGTGTGTGCGCGCAGGGATTAGACCAGACGCCCATGTGTGCAAACCGGTGTAACTCCAGGGCAGTGATACTTGTGAGTAGACTACACACAGCAGAGTGTTGTCAAACATCTATACAGCTTCTGCTGAATCGCTATTTCTCTCTCTGTGGAAGACAATGAAAAACAAGACAGTCCACAAAGACACACAGTGACACACAAAAGGCAGAGTCCTCACAGTTCCAGCCTGTTCTGTATATGTTCCGGCTTTTTCTCAGAGTATATCGCTTGGTATTCCTGCATTTTGTTTATTCCTGCATATCCGTCTCTGTGTTACTGTTTTCTCTGTCAATAGGTTGCTTCTTTCTCTACCTATGTGCTCCTCAATTCTGTGTCTGTGGTCCTGGACTTTTGACTCACCTGAGTAATCAGTGAGCCTTAGTAATGAGCAGTGTTCGTCCACACGGAAGGGCGACCAAAGTCTGGTTGACCCTCGTCATATTTCAAGGTCACAGCAGGGTGGGACAAACAAATAATATTGTAATAATGGTATACAATTGTCACTTTCTTTAGTGTCTAGAGCAGCAGATAGTTCGTTTCTTCCGTCGCGATATAACCTTGAACGGTTGAAAACGACGTTAAACACCAAATAAAGAAAGAAAGAAAGAAAGAAAGTTCGTTTCTGCATGATTCATATTAACTATGGCGAAGGTGAGCCGTATAAGCGTTTGCTGTTCTTGTTTGTAACTGAGTTTCTGTATGCTCCTGTGTCTCTGTCTTCCTGTACGTATTCTCTGTCAATGTGTCCCTGCATTCTCTATCTGTGTGTTCATCATAGCTGTGTCTGTATGCTCCTGTATCTCTGTCTGTGTGTTCCTGTACGTATTCTCTGTCAATGTGTCCCTGCATTCTCTATCAGTGTGATCATCATAGCTGTGTCTGTATGCTCCTGTATCTCTGTTTCTGTGTTCCTGTACGTATTCTCTGTCAATGTGTCCCTGCATTCTCTATCAGTGTGATCATCATAGCTGTGTCTGTATGCTCCTGTATCTCTGTCTGTGTGTTCCTGTACGTATTCTCTGTCAATGTGTCCCTGCATTCTCTATCTGTGTGTTCATCATAGCTGTGTCTGTATGCTCCTGTATCTCTAACTCTGTGTTCCTGTACGTATTCTCTGTCAATGTGTCCCTGCATTCTCTATCTGTGCCTTGAACGGTTGAAAACGACGTTAAACACCAAATAAAGAAAGAAAGAAAGAAAGAAAGAAAGTTCGTTTCTGCATGATTCATATTAACTATGGCGAAGGTGAGCCGTATAAGCGTTTGCTGTTCTTGTTTGTAACTGAGTTTCTGTATTTTCTGTCTCTGTGTTCCTGTACGTATTCTCTGTCAATGTGTCCCTGCATTCTCTATCTGTGTGTTCATCATAGCTGTGTCTGTATGCTCCTGTATCTCTGTCTGTGTGTTCCTGTACGTATTCTCTGTCAATGTGTCCCTGCATTCTCTATCTGTGTGTTCATCATAGCTGTGTCTGTATGCTCCTGTATCTCTGTCTCTGTCTTCCTGTACGTATTCTCTGTCAATGTGTCCCTGCATTCTCTATCTGTGCGTTCATCATAGCTGTGTCTGTATGCTCCTGTATCTCTAACTCTGTGTTCCTGTACGTATTCTCTGTCAATGTGTCCCTGCATTCTCTATCTGTGTGTTCATCATAGCTGTGTCGGTATGCTCCTGTATCTCTGTTTCTGTGTTCCTGTACGTATTCTCTGTCAATGTGTCCCTGCATTCTCTATCTGTGTGTTCATCATAGCTGTGTCGGTATGCTCCTGTATCTCTGTCTGTGTGTTGTTTCAGGTGAGTCTCGGGGCGGAGGTGATCGCGCTGAACAAAGACTTCTACTGCCGTCACGCCGCGAAGGAGGCCAAGGAAGTGTCGGACAAGACCTTCATTTACGACGACAACTTCATCAAGCGACGCGTGCGGGAGAGAGTCAACCGTGACGTGCACCTGGAGGAGGTTCTCAATCACTACTTCCACAAGGTCACCATGGCAACCAGCGAGTTGTGCAGGACAACGGACGTTACTATGATCTGATCGCTTCACTCACCTGGTCACTCTGCCCCTGGACTTGTTGGACACGGTGTGAATAACCTGTCTTGGGGGCAGCGCCATCTGGCTGTGTTTGACTGCTTGAACCCTCTTTCTCTCTGACACCGTGTGTCTTTCTCACCGTCAGATGTTTGGAGACATCCACACGTCGATCAGCATTTAGCCTCTTATACAGGCTTCAACTTGTGTCTTCTGGTGCCTGGAGTTGTTGAACAGACATGTGTGTGTCACCACCTGCTCGTGTAGTCTTCACTTAGTTACTTGTGCTTTTTTGCGTGTGGAGTTGTTACTTACGGCTAGCTCACCTACAAGAGGAACAGGCTTGTCTCCAGCGGCATTTAGTATCTATAGTATCTTTTGGCTGTGATTGTGTGGACCCAGAAGGGTGTTTAATTGCAAATATCTCTTAAACTAGTTGGAATTTTTTAATAAGCTTTTAAGAATACCTCAGGCACCTGAAATGCTCTTATGTGCTGAAATTTCAGCGAGAAGTAATAAAAACAAAAGGTAATATTTAGACTACAACCATCGTGGGGCCGTGCGGGCCCATGTTTCTCAAAGAAGGAAATGAGAAGCATGGGTGCGCACGGCGACTTCCGTGTGTAGTCGAAAACCCGGACGGGCGAAGGTTAAACCGTCTGTTCATGGTTATGGATTAAAATCATTCGGAATAGATCATGTTCCTAAGTAGTTGCAATTGCCTACTTGACCTTTTGTAGAAGTTTTCTTGGATGCTCTAGTCTTGTACTTCTTTTGTCTGGTACGTGCAACATCTATAGAGTTTGTGGATGCAAAATGTGTTGTATTCTGTCATTAAGACCGTGTATTCAGTCACCTTTTTAAGTGTCAAGTTAAAAAGACAAAGATGCCAAGCTTTTTTTCCTCTAAAATGTTAACTGAACATTTAACGTTGTAACAAGACTATACATGTTTTTTACTTTTGATACCTCACTAAAGGAATTTACAGTTTTATAACCTTATACAATTTTGTGATGCTTTTTAAGCAATAATGGAAAAAAAATATTATTTTTGTTAATGTCTGGCACAACATTGTAAGATATAGCACATAGTAATACATATTTTTGTGATATGCAATTTTGAACATGGCACAACAACTTGTATTGAAACAAGGTGGTAATTTTAGCATGTAGTTTAATAATTGACTTGCGAGCAAATTTTGCGTCTGAACGTCACTTTATTGCACACAAGTTTTTGTGAAAGAATGCTAGACATACATGTTTTGATTGTAGTCATAATGCTCCTTAGAACTGAATAAGAGTAATATGACAGTGATACGATAATAACATAACAGAATGAACAAAAAGATGTAAAGCAATGACTTGCATTTTTATTTGTCACAAAACTTGACACAGCTCAGGGATGACAGGATGTTGACGACGCAAGCACTACTACAGTAAAAGGGCGAGTTAAAAACAGACTGACGCCCACAGTCAAAAGTCTACAACAATATTCAATATGTAACTTGAATGAGAAATGTCTTTGTTACTGTTAAGTAACTTTGGGGACAGATAAGTGTTCAGCAAATGAATCGACTAAAAAACTTCATAACACACACAAAACTTAAAACATTTGTACTACAGAATTTGTTTCACAATAATCACTGCTAACTAAAAAAGTCAAATAAAGGAAAACATCAAGAACATGTCCAGATAATTGAAGTAGAAGAGGATTTGAAAGGGAGCAACGAAATTGACACCACTGGGAAGTGACTGACGTACAATCAAAGCATTCAATTGGATCTATAACCTTAAATACACCAAGCAAAGATTTGTTCTGGTAACATCACTTCGTTTGACATTGAAACGCAACACCTATCAGAATGAGAGTTCTTTTTGTTTTGACCAAATATTCCAAAACTTATCAAGACATCCTATTGAAACTAGCCTAATAAACACCGAGTTTTTCTTCTTCTGGTAACTGCTTAGTCTGACATTGAAAGACAACACTGAACAAAATGCGAGTACTTTTTGTTCAGAGTAAACTTCCAAAACTTATCAATACATCATAATAAAACCAGACTAATAAACACCGAATTTTTTTCTGGTAACGGCTTAGTTTGACATTGAAACTGAATAGAATGAAAATTCTTTTTGTTCTGAGCAAAAATTCCAAAAGTTCAATACTTACTATGACATAACTGATAAACACTGAATATACCTTCACTTAGTTTGACATTTAAACACACAACACTGAGGAGAGTAATTGTTTTTGATCTGAAAAAAATAACCTAATGTTACAGGAATATACCAGCACCGTTTTCCTCCTTTCTTCTGGTAGCTCTCCTTTACCCTTGCGGTTGTTTCAACCATCTTTCTTTTTTGTTACATTTAGTCAAGTTTTGACTACTGTAATTGTTTTAACGTAGAGGGGGGAATCGAGACGAGGGTCGTGGTGTATGTGCGTGTGTGTGTGTGTGTGTCTGTGTGTGTGTGTGTGTGTGTGTAGAGCGATTCAGACTAAACTACTGGACCGATCTTTATGAAATTTGACATGAGAGTTCCTGGGTATGAAATCCCCGAACGTTTTTTCATGTTTTTGATAAATGTCCTTGATGACGTCATATCCGGGTTTTCGTGAAAGTTGAGGCGGAACTGTCACTCCCTCATTTTTCAACCAAATTGGTTGAAATTTTGGTCGGGTAATGTTCGACGAAGCCCGGACATCGGTATTGCATTTCAGCGTGGTGGCTTAAAAATTAATTAATGACTTTGGTCATTAAAAATCTGAAAATTGTAAAAAAAATTATGTTTTTTTATAAAACGATCCAAATTTACGTTTATCTTATTCTCCATCATTTGCTGATTCCAAAAACATATAAATATGTTATATTCGGATTAAAAACAAGCTCTGAAAATTAAATATATAACAATTATTATCAAAATTAAATTTTCCAAATCAATTTATAAACACTTTCATCTTATTCCTTGTCGGTTCCTGATTCCAAAAACATATAGATAGGATATGTTTGGATTAAAAACACACTCAGAAAGTTAAAACGAAGAGAGGTACAGAAAAGCGTGCTATCCTTCCCAGCGCAACTACTACCCCGCTCTTCTTGTCAATTTCACTGCCGGCTATGCCGTGAGCGGTGGACTGACGATGCTACGAGTATACGGTCTTGCTGCGTTGCATTGCGTTCAGTTTCATTCTGTGAGTTCGACAGCTACTTGACTAAATGTTGTATTTTCGCCTTACGCGACTTGTTGATTTTGCTGTTGTTGAACACTTTGATGAAGATTCCTTCTACACACATTATCTGTCTCCTTCCCTGGCTGGTTTGGATGTTGCTTTTCGCTGTTCCCATGGCTGCCTCAGACGTTACTAATGGTGATGTTTCTGAGTGCAGCAGAGCTGACCACCTAGTCCTCGGTCCACTCGAAGGGCTCCGGGGGTTCTGGCTCCTCCTCCTCTTCCGTCTTGGGTCCACCAGCTGCAAATCACATGTCAGATTCAGCTACACCTCTTCTACTACCAACACTGAAGCACCTATAATTATCTGAGTCAGAAGCTTACAGTTTCTGCTGTGTTTTTTGAGTCACTTGAGAAAAAGTGACTCTATGTAATCGGTCAGTGTTAGTCTGTCCGGCCGGCCGTCCGGCCGGCCGGCCGTCCGTAGACACCACCTTAACGTTGGACTTTTCTCGGAAACTATCAAAGCGATCGGGCTCATATTTTGTTTAGTCGTGACCTCCAATGACCTCTACACTTTAACGATGGTTTCGTTGACCTTTGACCTTTTTCAAGGTCACAGGTCAGCGTCAAAGGAAAAATTAGACATTTTATATCTTTTCTCGGAAACTATCAAAGCGATCGGGCTCATATTTTGTTTAGTCGTGACCTCCAATGACCTCTACACTTTAACGATGGTTTCGTTGACCTTTGACCTTTTTCAAGGTCACAGGTCAGCGTCAAAGGAAAAATTAGACATTTTATATCTTTGACAAAGTTCATCGGATGTGATTGAAACTTTGTAGGATTATTCTTTACATCAAAGTATTTACATCTGTAGCCTTTTACGAACGTTATCAGAAAAACAAGGGAGATAACTAGCCTTTTCTGTTCGGCAACACACAACTTAACGTTGGGCTTTTCTCGGAAACTATAAAAGTGACCGGGCTCAAATTTTATGTGAACGTGACTCATTGTGTTGTGAATAGCAATTTCTTCCTGTCCATCTGATGCCTCATATAATATTCAGAACTGCGAAAGTGACTCGATCGAGCGTTTGCTCTTCTTGTTTTTAACTGTACGTGCTTTTGTGTCTTCCCTGTAATCTCTAAATACATCAACACAAACAGTGGGGTTTAATTATATATGATAATGATACCAACACATGCACAGTTTGGTGGCTAGTGATCTTACCAGTAAATTTCAAAAGCTGATATTACTTGGTTGCTGAGATTTTATTCTCAAAATTCTGTGCAATTTCCCAAAGAGACAAATTATTCTCAATGTCACCTGTTCATCAAGTTCTTTTCGATTTTGATGTGGGAGACTTTTCACTTCAGAAGAGAGGGTCAACAGGTTCTTGGCTTGCTTTATTTATTTATTTATTAAGGAGATTTCTATAGCGCATAACTAAAAGCACTATGCGCTAATTATCTCATGAAACTTTGGTAGGACTGCATGTTGACCAAGAAAGAGTTGTGTATCAATATGAAATGTGTTTTGTGTGCGCCTTAACAAACCTGCCACAAACTCCACCAGGTCCTCCTCTTCGTCGGGCTTGACGTTCTTCAGCATGATGATGCCTCCATGGTTCAGCTGTAACATCATGGGACAAACAATAAGTATGAGCTCATAAAAATACTAAAGACATGAGACTCAAACTGGAATCAAAACCTTATCTTCATTCACAGAAAGAGAATTTAGAACCATACTCCACCAAAAAAGGAAACTGTATTCTTATTCACGAAAACAAAGCCAAGAGTCTTGTATTATTGTTCACACAGAAAATATTTCGAAATGACAGCAAGAGTTTAGAAATGATACAAGAAAGTGTCCAACTCTTAAGGGCAGACCGGGTAGGCAAAATGAGTTATTTTTGGTCTCATACACCTTTTTGGGGTTGTTGCATTTTTCACACCTTTGAACATCCTGGAATGCATTCAATAATCTGCTTTTGTCATTTTAGACATGTATTCATGAAAATAAAACCATTTTCAAACCGATGTTTTGTTGTTTTTGTCTGTGTTTTATCAAAAAAATCGAAAAAATGGTCAACTTTGGATACTCCGTGCTGGTAAAAGGCACAGTAAGCCTCCCGTAAACCATCACAGAGCTCCCCGAGCGTCTAAATACAGTACAAGCATACTTCCATTTGAACGCTCACCGAACGGGAACATCCTGGCTGCTTTCTGTCGAGCGTGAGACATTTTCAAAGAATTTATTTTCGTAGACTTGTTCCGTTAACAACAACGGCGCCTCGTTTTTGCGCTAGACCTAACTTTTAAAATCTAAATAATAAATTGACAGCTTGTTACACAAACATTCTTTAATCATAAAAGAATTCGTTTTTCATCAAGACAAGATCAGAACAATTCGAAGTTGTGAAAGTTTAAAAAAAGAAAAGCCCGGAAGCAGGGTCACGCAAGGGTCGTAGCAGACGACGGCCGGTTTATCAGTGCAAATCGCCGTTCCTCTCAACAGTCAAAAGCCATCGCTAGAGTTCTTGTGAACCACAGCCGTTGTTTCGTGCATAAAAAAAACGTGCTATTGTAGATAAGCTCACGTCGAGTCGCATTCAAATGACTAACTATGACGACTGCATTGTGAAAAGGGAAAACTGGATCACACGGGTTCACGATGGCTCAGGGGTAAGATAAACCACGCAAAAATAAATTCTTTGAAAATTGTTCGCTCTTTACGGAGGGCACCTAGGATGTTCTCAATTGGTGAGTGTTTAAATGAAATGGTGTTTGTACTGTGTGTAAAAGCCTGACCGTATCTGTGATGGTTTACGGGAGGCTTACTCTGCCTTAAATGTGCGCACATGACATGACCCTTCGCTGTTCAAACTGTGTGGAAATTTCCGTTCTTCAAGATGACGTCATCACCGTTGGGGAATTTCCGTTGACATAGGCACAAAGAGAGAGAATCCGTTCCAACCGAAACCCCGGAATTAATATATGCAAATATATGTAGGTCAAAGGCATTTGGCGCAAGCGCAGTAGACAACTTATCAGTCCCCCGGTGTCAACAAATCCATGACGTTTTCACCGATTCAGCAGCATTTTTCAAAGTTTTGAGCTGCGGAGAACAACCCTAACATTGGAAATGTTCGGCATAGTGGCAAGAAATATCAGAGAAAGATGAACCAGCAGCAGCGAACAGTAGAAGGAAGTAACAACACTCCGAAATGAACCAACATGATCGTATTTAAGCAGACGACATTCTAAGATTCTTGACTCGACGAGGTGGGTTTTGCTTCTTTCTCTTTTCGATCTTGTTTGTTTGACAACGTGATTTATTGCACATCGTTATGTTGTTGTTGTTGTAAGAATGTGTTAGGGTTTGCAGGTAAATGATAAACAGTTTGTGTCTGAAGTATTTTGCGGGTTTCTTGATCCAATTCACTGCATGACCATGCCGCCGCCGCACACACCCCCCCCCCCCCCTCCCTCCCTCCCTCGATCATCTCTGTGATATCGTCTTCACAACCCCTATTTTATTGTTCTTCGCTGGCCAGTCCTTGAGAGCTTACTATGGTGTAACATGTCATCAGTATTCTTTGTCTGGGGTCAAACTGAGAAGCAGCATCTGAGCGACATGTAAGACTGACACAGTTTCTGTTTCTGGTCATTGCACGTATAGTGAATTTGGGGACCAATTTCAGTTTGCTATGACAGTTCGAGACAGTTGTTGTATTGGAACTAGTGCTTCATGAGTCCCTCGTTTCGAATTTTAATAGATGCAAGATATGTTCAAGCCTTTAATGCGTACAATTTGGCCTCCAAATTTCCCCAAAAAAGTATTGACACAAGTCGGCGGACTGTAATTACGTCACAGGCGCATCCCTTCCTTGCACAATGGCGCGCTTTGTTTTGAACCCGTCGACCGGTTCGACAGCACTACATTTTGTCTTTTAATTTGGCTGGGACACCCACTTCAACACCCAGGCACCATGCAGTGAATGCAGACTAACACCAGCGCAGGTTATTTTTTGGGGAAATGAAGCGGTGAAGCCCAAACGGTAAGTAGATCTACACTCATCGCTCAATTCCGCGTTTCGATAGCTTAACCTTGACCGTGTGTCGTCTGCTAGCGCATTACGTACTGATGTTTGCAAACATATACACGAAGAACACATCCAGCAGTATTATATATGAATGTCACAGGTTCATTAGAACAAAATGAACTTAGTACAGTACTCTGTATTTACATTTAAAGCCTGTGTATGAGTAACAGTGTCGATTGTCTTTCCCTGTGGTACAAAATGTATGGCGGGCCAAATGAGTCAAAATGTCTAAGATACATGCATCATATGTTGAACACGAACAAAAAACTTTTCGGAGGTAAGAAAGCAATCTACATCTAAATGACCAGTTGTAAGTGTTTGTTTTTCATAATTTTAAGCTATTCCTTGGGTTGTTGTGGTTGTTGTTGAAGTTTTTTGTTCTGATCTAAGACAATGTACAGCGCGGAGAGCATAGATTACTGTGGTTTGCGCTATATAAGCTGTCATTATAAATTTTATTATTAGTATTATTATTAGTAGTAGTATTAGTAGAATTAGTATTTATATTAATGTCGTAAAGAACACTGTACAAAGAGTTGTATTATATGTTCCGACATAGCAATAAGATATTACCCCAAACCGAGAAAAGTACACACAAAGTAAATAAGTTTTGTTCAAAGAATTTAAGGCAACAGTTTTTTGTTACAAGTGTATAATATTAATTATTCTTTCTCACTTTACAGAAACCATGAAAAGAGCTTACCAGGACCTACATCCGTGCACAGATACTGATGGTCCTTCGTCTATCTATTTAAAGTCTTCAGCATCAACCAATAAGGTAAACTGGGCTAATTGTGTTATTTGTCAAGAAGACACAAAAGAAAAGACTGTTTGTCCAACCAATGGCAGGCGTCACATATCTGGATACCAGTATGTGGCTGACAACCTTACACAATTCCATGAACTTGGGTATCATTTCTCGGATGTTGATTTCTGTGCTTTTGATAATGGATCAGGAATTGTGGAGACTTTCCAGACACATGGTGCTATCTGGCACAAAACTTGCAGAGACAAAATTAGTACACGTATGGTTGAGAGAGCGAAACAAAAGCAGCAGACAGATGTTGTTACTTCAAGTCCTGCAAAGACAAGAAGAAAAGTTCTCCAGCATGAACGTGACTGCTGCTTTTTCTGCGGAGAACCTGCTGGTACAAACGTTCTTCACAGGGTGTCTACAATGGAAGTGGACGAAAAAGTCAGGAAGAAAGCTACCTTGCTGAAAGACCAGGTCCTGCTTCAAAAGCTAGCTCCTGGAGACATGATTGCCACTGACTCTGTCTACCACAACAAGTGTCTCCAACTCTTTTACAAGCGAGCTTCAAAAGCAGAAACAAATACACCTTCTGAGCCCGACTGTGAAATGTTGAGAAGCATTGCCTTTGCAGAACTTGTTTCATTCATAGAGAGTTTTCAGCATAATGATACAACTGCCCCCATATTTCATATGTCCAGTCTCACGCAAATGTACAAGTCCAGATTAGAAGCACTTGGTGTGGCAACAACTTCAGTACACTCAACAAGACTTCGACAGAAACTGTTAGATGTCTGTCCGATGCTCCAGGAATGTTCAACAGGAAAAGGGAAAGACATTAAGCTGATTTTCAAGCGTGATGTTGAAGAGGCTATTCAGAGAGCTACTGACCATGACTCAGAGGCTTTACTCATAGCGCAAGTAGCCAAAATTGTTCGCCGAGAAATGTTCCAGACTACACAAGACTTTGTGGGGTCATTTGATGAGAATTCACAGGAAAAATCAGTTCCCCGTGCCCTAAGCGCTTTGATAGCAATGATTCTGGATGGACCAGGAGCTGTTTTCAAGAACAGCGTCTTCACAGAAGATACAGAGATAGATCAAACCCAGGCGGCCTTGACTCTGAGCCAGTTGATCTTCTTCAACAGCAGAAAGCGACTGTACACAAAAACTGCACAGGCAAACCATCGCAGTCATTCAAAAAGTAAAGAAACGCCCGTCCCTGTGTACCTTGGCTTAAAAATACACGCTGAAACAAGGAAAAAGGAGCTGGTTGATTGTCTGTATCATCTAGGACTGTCAATCTCGTACGACAGAGTAATGTCCATCTCCACAGATGTAGCCAACACAGTCTGTGCAAAGTATGAAGCCGATGGCGTTGTTGTTCCACCAGGACTGACATCCAATCTGTTCACAGTTGGTATGGTTGACAACATTGACCACAACCCAACTTCAACAACTGCAACTGATTCCTTCCACGGCACAAGCCTTTCTCTCGCACAACAGCCAGCAGTTTCTGACCCAAAAGCAGCACACCTCAAAATCAACCCTAACCTTCAAGGTAAACGATCTGTGGACACCCTTCCTTGTACCTACACACTTGTACCGCAGATTGAGAGAACGAAGGATGCTCAAATTCCTACTGTTTTTGGGCCGTGCAAACCGGATGTCAGCGAGAAAATTGCGAAGAACTGTACGCAAGATGAATGGCTTGACAATACCTGCCGTGTCATCGCTGCTGATTCCACACAAGACGTGATCACGTTTACCCATCAGCAAGGAAAGCACGACGAACCCCTTAGCAATGATGACCAAGCCTCTGCTGCAACTATTTCAACCCATTCTGATCCTATCAGTACCGTTGAAATTGATGTTGAGAACACATCTGTTTCATGGGGTGCTTTTCATGCATCTAAACAAGTGCACCAATGCGACAGGGAGGCACAGATAGCCCTGTTACCACTCTTGCAGGACAATTCCCATTCTCCCTCCCTAATTAAGCACGCGATGTACACCATCAAGGCCAGCATTCAACACGTTAATCCTGGACAAGTGCCAGTCATCGCGATGGATCAGCCCCTCTACGCTCTTGCAAAAGAGATCCAATGGTCTTGGCCGGAAGAGCTAGGTGAAGACTCTTTTGTCGTCATGCTTGGAGGACTTCACATTGAAATAGCTGCATTGCGTGTTTTAGGCGGTTGGCTTGCTGGGAGTGGCTGGACAAGTCTTGTGGAATCTGCTGGTGTCATGAGAGGAGGTGTTGCAGACTCTCTGCTGAAGGTTACCCATGTGGCAAGAACGAGACTGGCCCATGAGGTTACTGCAGCTGCACTTCATTTCATGCAGCATGCAGCCTTCAAACAGAGACAGAAAAAAGAGGAAAACTTTGAAGACTGGTGCAAGATCCAGACTGAGAAACAGCCAATGTTTGCCTACTGGAGTCGAGTTTTGCAGCTTGAACTGAACGTACTGCAGCTTGTCTACGCAATTCGGACTGCAAACTTTGATGAGTTTGTTCAAGCACTGGCGGTTCTGATTCCATGGTTTTTCGCACTGGACCACATACACTATGCGCGGCGGCTTTCTGTGCATCTGCGTGACATGTGTCAGCTGTTGACAAGGATTCCATCCGTGTATCAAGCCTTCTGTCTGGGTGCATTTGTCGTCAACAAAACTCGGCTGCAAGTTTTGTGAGTTGTCAAACATTCCTTTGGTACACTGACGATTCAAATAATGTTATGTTCAAGTGTTTGTTGGAAAACGTGTTTTGTTTATGTAGATATTTTGTTGTAAGGAGGCAAACATCTTTCGCTCCCGGTAGTGATGACCTATATTTCAGCAAAAATAGGTCATATGGAAATATATAAACTTGTCAAAGATAATCAAAAGGTTACAGACTATTGCAGGCATTTATTTGGTTAACTGTTATAGATATTACCTCGTGACTAAACAAAAAGCATTTATTGATCCCTGTGACTGTGACAGAATGGTTGGAGACTGTCGAGGGCACACCGTATAACCTACTTTTGAAGGGTCGGTACCCTGTGTCTGTCATTGAAAACGCTTACCCTTAATTAAATATATTAATCTACATGCTTTCCAATCTTTTGTTTGAAAATGCACGCTTTAAATTAATTTTCAGACGCCACACAACGCTACAATGGGGTTCCGGGCAGCTATGACCTATTTCTAATCTAATGTAGGTCATCACACATATGAATCGATCAAGTGTTTAGAAAAGCTTGCAGATTAATGCAGGACATTTTGTGATCGACTGTTTTAAATTATATCCCTGTAACAAAAAAGCATTTATTGATCGGTGTAACGTTTTCACCGAGTGTCTGAAGACTGTCGAGGGCATATCGTGTGACCTACTTTTGAAGCGTCGGTACCCAGTGTCTGTCAATACAAACGCTTGCCTCTATTAAAAATATTCATCTACATGCTTTTTCAAACACGTGTGTAAAAAAGGCATGCTTCGAACTCGATTTGCATTCTAATGGGGGTGTTTGTTGCCCAACATGCTCACTAGTAGGAAAATAAGTACCCTACTAGAGAGCGTTCTCTAATTCTAAAGGATTGGTTTACACCAGCATGGCTGACCAACCTATCATTGACAGCAATATTGTTGTCAAATCTTTTCCATTAACTAAGGAATAAAAAAAATAGATCCAATTTACTTCACCAAAGAAAAAAAAAGAGTTAAACTAAAGGACTGGGGATGCAACTCATGAATCAAAAGCATAAAGATCACCTGCAAACAGTGCTAGGTTTAGGAAATCTGAAAATGTATACACACACACAGAACACACACACACACACACAAAACAGACAATTGACAAGAAACAAGCAAATACATAGCAAGTGTGATGAAATAAATTAATTTTAAAAGAAAAATATGAAAAGAAAGAAAGAAAGAAAATAATTCAGCTAGTTTCAGTATTAGTTCCTGTGTGTATGTGATTGTGTGGTTACTCAAATCCCATAGTAAACTTGACATGTACATTTTGTGATAGGGGCCAATTAATGAATGTCTTTTGTGTGTGTGTGTGTGTGTGTTCGTCAACCGACATATGTGGGTACGAGCCGCTGAGGTGGTTGTAAGAAAACCCGCCTAATTCAATGGTTGGGGGCTGATTGGGATTTCTGATTTACCAGCCTAGCCAAAAAGTTAAGGTACACCCCATGTAACATGGTCATTTGCAAAATAAAGTACAAGCACTTGTTGACGTTTATATTGAGTCTTAAAATTTGCAGCTTATTACAAACAAAAACCATGGACAGTTGTATCAAATATTAAATCAGTGTTTGTGTATTTATTAGGTTGGAGCAAGGGGAGAGCCAGTCCTCCTGTGGTGGCAGCGAGGAGAAAGATTGACCTGATGGAAAAGTTTGCTAAACCGGAACTACCCTCTTCCACAGCAGAAACATCAGCTTTGCCATCTTCTGACCAACCATAAGAAGATACAGATACTTTGCCATCTTCTGACCCATCACAAGCAGATATGGATACTGGTACTGTGCAACGTCACTCCGCTGACATGTGTTGGGCTTTTGTCAACATTGATCAGCTCAATCTATTGCTGAAAGGTTTATATCCTGTACTGAATGCTTGTCTGATAGCAGTCTGATTATGAAAGAAGGTGATGCATCAGCCCAAGGATTTGCACAGGCCCTGCATCTGGAGTGCATATGAGTGTCCATTCAAGTCTGCAGTTGTTTACTCTTCTCCCGGTGTTTGCAACGCTTCGGGTGGTAAAGTTGCATTTTAAATAATCCGCGTATGACCATGTTGGTACATGGAAAGGGACATTCAGCTTTACAGAAATTTGCTGCAGTGTTAGGATTGAGCACAGAAATACTGTAATTAAAATGTTGCAACTTTTGAATGGCTTGATAGCTTTGTTCCATTTGTGTATATATAATTATGTAATGTTGTTGATGATTTGTGAAGCATCATTAATTTTCTATGCAATGGAATAAGAAATCAGTGCATCCGTTGGGTTTTTATGAGTCTGACAGTTTGGTTCTGATCAATATTTTCATATCAGCACAAACACAGATAATTGACTTTTTTTTAATGTTTTCATGATTTTTTTTTAAATCAAAAAAATCTGATAATTTGATTATCAAATCATTTCCCCTTCATAGTTAAAGTGTTATTCTGGTTAAAAAAAAAGAACACCCCATTAATTCAAGC
Organism: Littorina saxatilis; assembly: GCF_037325665.1. Lineage (NCBI taxonomy): Eukaryota > Metazoa > Mollusca > Gastropoda > Littorinimorpha > Littorinidae > Littorina > Littorina saxatilis. Next base: position 35,200,939 of record NC_090257.1, read on the forward strand.
TCTACTGTGGTACTAGTTTACCGGGGACTCTTTTACATGCTGTTTTCTCTACATGTAATTTGAGACAAAATGTGGTAATTAAAATGTTGTAACTTTTGAATGGCAAGATGGATTTGTTCCAATTTTGTATATGTTGTTTATGATTTGTGAAGCACCATTTCTGTGCATGGAATAAGAATACAGTGGATTCCTTGTGTTTTTATGAGTCCGACAGTTTCGTTTTGATTCATATCTGCACTAACATAGATGAGTTTTCAAATGATTTTTTTTTAAAAATCTGGATAATTTGATCGTCAAATCATTTCCCCATCATAGTAAAGTGGTTATTCTTATAAAAACATATCAATTCAGGCTGCACTGTGCTACTAGTTTGAGGTACTGGTTGGAATCTTTCAAATGCTGTTTTCTCTGAATGTAATTTTCAGACAAACATCTGTAATTAAAATGTTGCAACTTTTGAATGGCTTGATGGATTTGTTTCATTTTTGTTTATGTTGTTTATGATTTGTAAAGCGTCAGTTTTGTGTATGGAATAAGAGTTAAGTGCATTGGTTGGGTTTTTATGAGTCTGACAGTTTGGTTCTGATTCATGTTTTCATATCGGTACAAACAAAGATGGCTGTTTTCATATGATGTATATAAAAAAAATCCTGATAATTTGATTGTCAAATCCTTTTCCCTACATAGTAAAGTGGTCATTCTGATAAAAACATATGAATTCAGGGTGCACTGTGCTACTGGTTTTTTTATGTACTGGTTCAAATCTTTAAAATGCTGTTTTCTCTGAATGTAATTTTCAGACAAAACGCTACAATTAAAATGTTGCAACTTTTGAAAGGCTTGATGGATTTGTTCAGTTTTTGTATATGTTGTTTATGAGTTGTACAGCATCAGTTCTGTGTATGGAATAAGAGTTCAGTGCATTGGTTGGGTTTTTATGAGTCTGACAGTTAGGATTTCATGTATTTTTCTTATCAGAACTGAACTGGTAACTGAAAATGCTAAATTAAAATAATATATTGCTTAGAAATGCTTTTCGATACACAGAATTATTAAACACACACATATTGCTGCAAAGAAGAAAAATTGGATCAAAACATGCACTGGTTCACAAACTGCAACATTTTAAAATAAGCACATTTTATAACGTTTTTCCTCACATTTTGGTGAATAAAACCCCCAAAAATTGCTTTTCACTCAAAATTTAAAATGGTTTCTCTTAATTAGGTTATTCTGCTTGCAAAAATCAAACAAGCAGCAAGCTGTTTCCAAAAAAAAAAAAAAAAGTGCTTGCCTACCCTGTCCCCCCTTAAAAAGGTGCAATACTTTAATAGGCACAACATCGTTATAGACTTGGTTAATCAGACTGTCAGAAAAAGGTATTCTGAGATCAAGTGCAATGTGAGAGGCATCCATGCCAAGATAATTGGCAAGAAAACGGGATGGGCTTCCAGTTAAAAGTCAACAACAACGAATCAATGGGCACTCACACACAAATTGTGGTCATTCTGTCATGTCAACTGATCAAATCAACGGATTACATTATTAATTACACAGTAAAACCTTTCAAACAATCAACCAACAGGTATGGCCGGTTCCAGATTTAATGTCCGGTATTTTTACATTTTCCTCCCTAACATGCCATAAATGTCAGGCAAAAACTATCCCTGTGGAGGTCAAGTGACAAAGTGTAACACTGACCACATCCATCTTCTCCTCCTTCTTCTTCTCGGCCTCCTTGCGGCGGTGCTTGGCGGTGATGGACAGCACGGCGGTCTCCACCTTCTCCTTGGTCTCGTTCTTCTTCTCCTCCAGGGGCGGGGGGTAGGCGTACAGCGAGGGGCGCCTGGCTGACTTGAACTCCACCTTGGGCATCTGGCAGGGCGAGAGTAAAACATGAATGCATGGCATTCTTTCTTTATTTGGTGTTTAACGTCGTTTTCAACCGTTCAAGGTTATATCGCGACGGGGAAAGGGGCGGGGGGGGGGGGGGGGGGGAGACTAAGAGAGAGAGAAACTAAGAAAGAGAGAGAGAGACTAAGAAAGAGAGAGAGAGAGACTAAGAAAGAGAGAGAGAGACTAAGAAAGAGAGAGAGAGAGACTAAGAAAGAGAGAGAGAGAGACTAAGAAAGAGAGAGAGAGAGACTAAGAAAGAGAGAGAGAGAGAGAGACTAAGAAAGAGAGAGAGAGACTAAGAAAGAGAGAGAGACTAAGAAAGAGAGAGAGAGAGACTAAGAAAGAGAGAGAGAGACTAAGAAAGAGAGAGAGAGAGAGAGACTAAGAAAGAGACAGAGAGAGAGACTAAGAGAGAGAGACAGAGAGAGACAGACAGAGAGAGACAGACAGAGACAGACAGACAGAGACAGACAGTCAGATAGACAGACAGTCAGATAGACGGATAGACAGACAGACAGACAGAGCAACTGACAACAGACATACAGAGAGACAGACAGTCTCTTGGAGACAAACAGGCAGACAGACACTGTGACCTCTTGATTTGTGTAAGCTTCATTGATAGTAGGGGAAGGGCTCCTAATATGGACCGGCTCCTAATATGGACCACCTCCTGTTCTGACAAACTAACGGCGCTAGAGCGCTAAAAACAAATTCATTCGCTGTATTCACCCTCTCTGGATAACTTGCACATGTCAAAACAGTTGCAGAAACACAAACCTCAAAACCGTTAGGCTTTTTCTCTTTTTTTCACTTTTGGCAGCGTCCACTCTAAATTTGCAGCCTAAAACGGACTCGTTTCTGTCCACAGCCAAAGCTGTTATCACACAAAAATTGCTATTTATGACAGCTAAGACCGTATTTGTTACATTTTAGCAGTTTTGACCCCGAGTTTCTACTGCAAACAAAAAATAATAGCAAAATCTCAAAGTATGTGTGAGTCCCCTAATATGGACCACCTTCAACAAATCGAAGAAATTAAAAGCTAAAGGTTATTTTCATTAATTCATTAAGAAGCTTGCTGAAAATAACCTATAACTAGCCCTCGAGATTTAGAAAAACAAAAACAAATAGTCTTCTTTTCGTAGAAGTTCATAATTTCACTTAAATCTAAAGCATCTTTTAATTAGTCTGACTTGTACACTAAGTTGTATCATGTTATTTTGAAGACTAGGGGGCTTTTTACGGTGATTCGTGAAGGTCGCTTTACTGGTCCATATTAATAATAATAATGCAAACTTTTACAGCGCTATTCTAGAAAAATGTCTACTCTTAGCGCTTTACAATACATACATCGACCAAGCATACTATACACGCACAGGCAAAGAAACCGACCAAACATAACCAACAACTATACATGCACAGGCAAAGAAAACGACCAAACATACAATACACGCACAGGCAAAGATAACGACCAAACATAAACAAACATACTATGACCAAACATAACCAACATACTATACACGCACAGGCAAAGATAACGACCAAACATAAACAAACATACTATGACCAAACATAACCAACATAGTATACGCGCGCAGGCAAAGAGAACAATCAGCACATGGGCGCCTAATATGGACCATTTGTGATTTTTTCTGTATTTAATTTTTGCTGAAAATCTATCAAAGCTATTTTACTCTAATTAGGCCTGACAGTTAACCTAAGAGAGAAGGACTACCAAACACAAAATGAAATTTCTTCGTAAGAAAACAAGCTAGTTATCAGCATGAAACAAAACGTGGTCCATATCAAGAGCCCTTCCCCTACATCCGTTTTGTTGGAAAAAGATTAAGCTTGCAGCCATAACCTCCTGTTATCCAATAGTCAACTACAGACCGATGTTTTGCTCATGTAACTCGAAGCTTTCATTCCACCTGGCATTAAATGCACATCTTGACAGAATATGAATGAATGAATCTGGGCAAACCATTGAGTGACCATGCACTACAATGGATATAGGGCACACAACCCATCAACAAGGTTGTGGCACAAATGTAACAAACTTGCCACCAATGGCCAAGACTACATGCAGACAGAAAGCACAGGACAATCCAGAAGACGGGCACCTACCTTGAGGTCAAAGTTGAGGCCGACGATGCAGGCGGGGGAGAAGGCGAGGGAGAGGAAGTGGGTGAGGGGGTACCAGTACCAGAACTGGCAGAACACCAGCAGGCCCACCACGGCGTCCATGTTGGTGTGCCCGGTACGGGACTGCAGCGACACCGTGCAGTTGCGTCCTCCTGAAACAGTTAGGAGAAGACTGCTAGAATACTCTCATCATGGATACCACTGGAAGAAACTTTATAGGTAGGTGTCTGGAAAGCCCCAACTAGGATAAAAATAACAACACACACACACACCAAACTAAAGCAAGAAGGAAAACAAAGGGAAACTCTACTGACAAATTGTAAATACAGATCTTAATCAGCCCATCTCTATAGCAGAGTAACTTAATTTCAATCCACATATCGCTTGGATTCAGGTCCCCTGTTATAATTGGAAGTAAATTTAGTGTATCGTACACATATGAGGCATAATCATAGTTAAAGGCCATTCATATAAACACAAATTACAGCTTGTGGCAAAACAGGTAGGGGAAGGGCCCCAAATATGGACCACTTTTTACATTTAGTCAAGTTATGACTAAATGTTTTAACATCGAGGGGGGAATCGAGACGAGGGTCGTGGTGTATTTTTTGTGTCTGTGTGTGTGTGTGTGTGTGTGTGTGTGTGTGTGTGTGTGTGTGTGTAGAGCGATTCAGACTAAACTACTGGACCGATCTTTATGAAATTTGACATTAGAGTTCCTGGGTATGATATCCATGGACGTTTTTTTCATTTTTTCGATAAATGTCTTTGATGACGTCATATCCGGCTTTTCGTGAAAGTTGAGGCGGCACTGTCACGCCCTCATTTTTCAACCAAATTGGTTGAAATTTTGGTCAAGTAATCTCTGACGAAGCCCGGACTTCGGTATTTCATTTCAGCTTGGTGGCTTAAAAATTAATTAATGACTTTGGTCATTAAAAATCTGAAAATTGTAAAAAAAATTGTTTATTTATAAAACGATCCAAATTTACGTTCATCTTATTCTCCATCATTTTCTGATTCCAAAAACATATAAATATGTTATATTTGGATGAAAAACAAGCTCTGAAAATTAAATATATAAAATGATAAAAATTTCTTTTTCGAAATCAATTTAAAAACACTTTCATCTTATTCCTTGTCGGTTCCTGATTCCAAAAACATATAGATATGATATGTTTGGATTAAAAACACGCTCAGAAAGTTAAAACGAAGAGAGGTACAGAAAAGCGTGCTATCCTTCTCAGCGCAACGAATACCCCGCTCTTCTTGTCAATTTCACTGCCTTTGCCACGGGCGGTGGAGTGACGATGCTACGAGTATACGGTCTTGCTGCGTTGCGTTGCCTTCAGTTTCATTCTGTGAGTTCGACAGCTACTTGACTAAATGTTGTATTTTCGCCTTACGCGACTTGTTGTTTATTGCTGATAACTAGCTTGTTTTCGTGCAAAGAAGTTTCATTTTGTGTTAGGTAGTCCTTCTTTCTTAGCGCTGAGTTCAATAATTATTTTCGAGATTTGCTCTATAAATCCCTTAGTGCACTGGGATTGTTTCAATAACGATATTGTCAGTACCGCCAGAGAAAAAAGAAGATTCAAAACGCACACTTGGCAACGCTCATTTGGATAGGCGTAACTGTGTGGTCAGGTCGTATACAGTAGGATCTACTTTTCTGTGGGCTGTCTGAAGTGTGTCGTGCGTTCGTCACACGCAAACTCTTGTTTTAATTTCTGTTGGTAAATTCCAGTGTAGCGTTAAGCTAAAAAGTGATGATCTTTCATAGAGACCTCATTTTAACTCGGAGAAAGGACTATGCTCTTAATTATTTGCGATTCGAAACCTTCATCGAGCTTCGGCAGATTTGACTGTGCAGAGTTTTGCCCCTTGCCAAGGTCGACGGAAAGCACATTTTCAAAATAAATGATTCTCGTGTGGTATCTTCACTCACCGGGGAGTCTGGTACTAAATATGAACGGTAAGAATGCTCTGAACCCTACACGTATTATATACCCATCGTTTTATCGTTCACATTTGCCCAACATGTTAATTTGCTGAACGGGATTTATGTCGTCTGCTAGTGCAACGCACTGCACTGAGTCTCATTTCAAAAACAAAAATTGCTCGTCTCGTTGCACTGAGTCTGCAAGCACGAGGCAGGCTGGTCTTATATATGACATATATGGTAAGAACGTTCTAAACCCTACACGTTTTCGATTCCGATTCTTCTTGCCTTGAAATAATAATTCGGAAACCATTCATTTACTGAACAGATGCAGTCGTATATCAGTGTAGTCTGCTAGCTACGCCGGCCGGTGCTGATCTAGCTGCTAGTCTACGTTATCGAAATAACACTTGTGTTTTCTGTTAGCTGCTGGGATTTGTATACTAACTCATCATTTGGTAATGTGGATAATAAGCTACATGCAACTAACATGGCATAATTATGAGAGGAATCTTCGCAAGTCGAAACTGAAAAATTAGACACAGCAGGTTCTATTTTTAGATTAGTGGCAACTGTAGGCGGCACAGGCGCATGCAATCTGTCAGAAAAAACCCATTTCTGCTTTTAATTAAAAAGCAGGAAATTTATGGTCATAATCATTGGTATTGTGGAGAATATAAGCTACATGTCATTAATTAATTCTGAGGATGAGAGTACAGTCTCGCTTTGGCAAAGGGTGTAAGAATACGCTCTGTGAAAAAGTTAGCGCACTCCAAGAGTGCGCTAACAGATTTAGCGCATCGCCATTAGCAAATAAACTGGTTCACATCAGTCATGTGACACCAGTACTTACTGACAATTATTATTATTATTATTATTATTATTATTGACTCACATGCGAAGCAAAAGTGAGTCTATGTACTCACCCGAGTCGTCCGTCCGACGTCCGTCCGGAAAACTTTAACGTTGGATATTTCTTGGACACTATTCAGTCTATCAGTACCAAATTTGGCAAGATGGTGTATGATGACAAGGCCCCAAAAAACATACATAGCATCTTGACCTTGCTTCAAGGTCAAGGTCGCAGGGGCCATCAATGTTGCCTAAAAAACAGCTATTTTTTTTTTACATTTTTCACATTTTCTCTGAAGTTTTTGAGATTGAATACCTCACCTATATATGATATATAGGGCAAAGTAAGCCCCATCTTTTGATACCAGTTTGGTTTACCTTGCTTCAAGGTCAAGGTCACAGGAGCTCTTCAAAGTTGGATTGTATACATATTTTGAAGTGACCTTGACCCTGAACTATGGAAGATAACTGTTTCAAACTTAAAAATTATGTGGGGCACATGTTATGCTTTCATCATGAGACAATTCGGTCACATATGATCAAGGTCAAGGTCACTTTGACCCTTATGAAATGTGACCAAAATAAGGTAGTGAACCACTAAAAGTGACCATATCTCATGGTAGAAAGAGCCAATATAAAGCACCATTGTACTTCCTATGTCTTGAATTAACAGCTTTGTGTTGCATGACCTTGGATGACCTTGAACTTGGGTCAAGGTCACATGTATTTTGGTAGGAAAAATGTGTAAAGCAGTTCTTAGTGTATGATGTCATTGCTAGGTTTAGTTATTTGACCATGTCAAGGTCAAGCATGTGAGTCGTATGGGCTTTGCCCTTCTTGTTATTATTATTATTATGGGGAGCTTATATAGCGCGAACCCTGATATGGCCCTTCGTGGTCGGCTGGGCGTTAAGCAAACAAACAAACAAACAAACATATAGCGCGAACCACAACTGTGCTCTCCGCGCTTTACATATTAATTTCTGCCGTTCGTGAAATGGAATTTTTTACAGACAGACAGACAAAGAGACATTTTTTACACGCAATATATAACGCATTCACATCGACCAACAAACTTCAAGCCTATTTGGCGAACATTCACCTTTCACGGCCTATTATTCCAAGTCAAACGGGTATTTGGTGGACATTTTTATCTATGCCTATACAATTTTGCCAGGAAAGACCCTTTTGTCAATCGTGGGACCTTTAACGTGCACACCCCAATGTAGTGTACACGAAGGGACCTCGGTTTTTCGTCTCATCCGAAAGACTAGCACTTGAACCCACCACCTAGGTTAGGAAAGGGGGGAGAAAATTGCGGCCTGACCCAGGGTCGAACACGCAACCTCTCGCTTCCGAGCGCAAGTGCGTTACCACTCGGCCACCCAGTCTACAGTATCCGCTGGCTGGCTGTTCTATCAGGCTGCCTGGCTGGCTGTTGCTCCGTGTGAATTCCTCCCACCGCCAAGTCGTTTTTGTGGTTTATTTCGTATTTAGGCCCCTGGTAACATTATGAAGTTTTAATACGATCAATCGAACCTATTATCAAGTTAGTGTATCAACTTTTGAACGAACTGCGCCCAGTAGTTTCCCAGCAATAAGCTGTTAAGTCGAGACAGACACACGGACACACAATTAAAGTCTGTTGAGCCCAAGTACCAGCGTACTCGGGGATAACATAGGCCTATATGTATTTAATTTGAATTCAGGAAATGATAAGGAATACAATGCAACCATTATACGTAGGGGAAGGGCTCCTAATATGGACCACTTTTTGTTTCATGCTGATAACTAGCTTGTTTTCTTGCGAAGAAGTTTCCTTTTGTGTTAGGCCTAATTAAAGTGAAATAGCTTTGATAGACATTCGGCAAAAATTAAATACAGAAAAAATCACAAATGGTCCATATTCGGAGCCTGGGCGCCTAATATGGACCAGTGAAGCGGCCTTCACGAATCACTGTAAAAAGCCCCCTATATTTCAAAATAACATGATACAACTTAGTGTACAAGTCAGACTAATTAAAATATGCTCTAGATTTATCTGTTTCGGGTTGATGAGAGCATTATTTGAAGCACACCAGGAAACTGAAGAAGCTTATCAAAAACAGAGTGGAAATAAGTGAAATTATCAACTTCCACGAAAAGAAGACTTTTTGTTTCATTTGTTTTAATTTCGAGGGCTAGTTATAGATTATTTTCAGCAAGCTTCTTAATAAATTAATGAAAATAGTCTTAAGCTTTCATTTTCTTCGATTTGTTGAAGGTGGTCTATATTAGGGGACTCGCACATACTTTCAAATGTTGCTATTATTTTTTGTTTGCAGTAGAAACTCAGGGTCAACACTGCTAAAATGTAACAAATACGGTCTTAGCTGTCATATATATAGCAATTTTTGTGTGATAAAAGCTTTGGCTGTGGACAGAAACGAGTCCGTTTTAGGCGGCAAATTTAGAGTGAACGCTGCCAAAAGTTAAACAAGTCGCGTAAGGCGAAATTACAACATTTAGTCAAGCTGTCGAACTAACAGAATGAAACTGAACTCACTGCATTTTTACAGCAAGAGCGTATACTCGTAGCACCGTCAGTCCACCGCTTGATGCAAAGGCAGTGAAATTGACAAGAAGAGCGGGGTAGTAGTTGCGCTGAGAAGGATAGCACGCTTTTCTTTATCTCTATTCTTTTTAACTTTCTGAGCGTGTTTTTAATCCAAACATATCACATCTATATATGTTTTTGGAATCAGGAACCCACAAGGAATAAGATGAAATTGTTTTTAAATCGATTTCGGAAATTTTATTTTAATAATAATTTTTATATTTTTAATTTCAGAGCTTGTTTTTAATCCGAATATAACATATTTATATGTTTTTGGAATCAGAAAATGATGAAGAATAAGATGAACGTTAATTTGGATCGTTTTAAAAACAAATTATTATTTTTACAATTTTCAGATTTTTAATGACCAAATTTTTAAGCCACCAAGCTGAAATGCAATACCGAAGTCCGGCCTTTGTCGAAGATTAATTGGCCAAAAGGTCAATCAATTTGATTGAAAAATGAGGGTGTGACAGTGCCGCCTCAACTTTTACAAAAAGCCAGACATGACGTCATCAAAGGTATTTAGCGAAAAAAAGAAAAACATATCCAGGGATAATCATTCCCAGGAACTCTCATGTAAAATTTCATAAAGATCGGTCCAGTAGTTTGGTCTGAATCGCTCTACACACACACACGCACAGACAGACAGACAGACAGACACACACACACACACACATACACCACGACCCTCGTCTCGATTCCCCCTCTACGTTAAAACATTTAGTCAAAACTTGACTAAATGTAAAAAAGAGAAAAAGCCTAACGGTTTTGAGATTTCTGTTTTTGCAACTGTTTTGACATATGTGCAAGTTATCCAGAGAGGGTGAATACAGCGAATAAACTTTTTTGAGCGCCGTTAGTTTGTCAGAACAGGAGGTGGTCTATATTAGGAGCCGGTCCGGCCGACGTCCATATTAGGAGCCCTTCCCCTACGTTCATTATGGTATTTTTGATTTTGATTACCTTTCTTGATTTCTAATGAGGTAACTCACCCCCCCCCCCCCCCCCACCTCCCGTCCCTATTCAAGTCTGCATTACACACCTCCTTTTGGGAAAATTCAAAATGCGCCGTGCGTGTGTGTGTGTGTGTGTGTGTGTGTGTGTGTGAGTGTGTGTGTGTGTGTGTGCGTGCGTGCGTGCGTGTGTGCGTGGCGTGTGTATGTGTGTGTGAGAGAGGGAGAGAGAGAGAGAGAGAGAGAGAGAGAGAGAGAGAGAGAGAGAGAGAGAGAGAGAGAGAGAGAGAGAGAGAGAGAGAGAGAGAGAGAGAGAGAGAGAGAGAGAGAGAGAGAGAGAGAGAGAGAGAGTTTGAAACACGGATCAACAACTAAATTCTCGAGTTGAAGTAAATGAATAATGACGGAAAAGGTACCTGTAAACGTCACTTTTGGGACGCAGCAAATTAAACAATGACGTCATATTCGTTACCTTTTGTTCTGTCGAATTGGGTCGTGTCTGTCCATAACAGGAGCCGCGTTCACAGCGCAGGCCTGTCTGTAGGGATAGTGTGGCCTGGTGTGGTACTTTTTCTACGGATAACAACTTTTGTTTCCCGCTTGAAGAAGTAGCCATCCACAGGATTCTGCTCCTAAGACCTGAAAGGCAATTATTTAGTTCACAGGTTGATAGAGGAGTTTGAAGCCTCGTCAGTGCAATTCACAGTCCATGAACGATTCACGTTCAGGTTTACACGACGCACTTGTAGTGTGAGCTTTGCAGTAGGAACAAGCCGACACGTCGTAGAAAGGACGTTGACGGAAGGTTGACCGAACATTTTCAACAGCATCAAGGCAACTGGTTGAACGTTGAATTCATCTGATACAAACACGTATTTGTGAGGAAAAGTAACATCACTTTGGTAATGGAGCCATTTTGAACGAGATTGGTCAGTCCGTATCTCCGGAGGTCCAGTTCTCATCGAGAAAGTCCTCTTTACTAACAATGACGGAGGAGTTAGATTTGAAAGCTGCGAGATCTGTAAAGAGGTGTGGATGATCTTTGGCTACAACTACATCTACTCGGCGCTGTGCGGACACCCCTCCCCCCCTACACCCCCCGAATCCTGAGCGCGGTTCGGAAACGCATGGCAGACTGTAGATTGTAGATTTTATAACCATCAAGGAAACAGCGAAGTGCTGACGATCAAAAGATTCATTCGGAAGCGTTCTTGAGCACAGACACACGAGCTTTCCATACCAGTCGACTTAAGTATCGTTAAGGAGAGAGGACAGTCTAGCGCAGCATCGCAGAATGGCGACAGATTCCATCAGCCAGACGCAGACGACAAAGGTCCGTGGAAATGTCAGCCTGGAACTGGATGGCAGCCGGACCAGCTCCGGGGCCGTGGACAAAAAAAGTCCAAGAACATTGTCCTCCCTGTTGTCCAGACTCTCTCACAATTCCGCGGTAGAGCGGCAGACATGGGAGTCGAGTTCCTGCACGCCCAAACAGTTGACGGATATATCCCTGGTGCAGAATAAGCACGAACGACGTCGTATGGCATTAACAGTCCCGTATCCCGAAATTTGGGCCACGAAAAGCGCCTCGGCCGCCTTCACTTGCCGCTCTCGGAATTATCTTCTGGGGTCGCCGAGCAAGCAGGACGCGATTAGACCTGACAAGAGCGCCATTTTTGGCAAACCGGTGGATCTCAATTACACCTTCTCCCTCAGCCAGCAAACCAACGTGATGCTCGTCTGCAATGATGTTCCCTGTGGCCACCGCGGCAAGTCTAAAACTGGGTCGCCGTCTGCCTTGCTCGTCCAAAGACGCCTGTCAACACCATGTAAGAATATTCATGGTTGATACGGTGGAGAATGATAGAACTTGGCAGAAACCGACTACGAACGGCAGAGGACACGGAATAATTTTGACTTGGAACTTGAAGGCAAAATATCTAGAAGAAAAAGTGGTTATGACATAGGACGATAGAGAACACGAAATGGTTATGACATAGGACGATAGAGAACACACAATGGTTATGGCGGAGGATGAAAGAGAACACACACACACACACACACACACAGACACACACACACACACACACACAAACAAACACACACACACACACACACACACACACAAACACACAAACACACACACAGAGAACACACACTCACAAAACACACACTCACACAGTACCAACTCAGACGGGCAGAGCTAGGTTGGGAATAAGTAACAAAATAAAGTGACTATTATTTGCTGCCCGTGCAGGGAAGCCTGACGGCGAGGCAGTCATTCCGGTTCCCGCCAACAGACATCTGAAGGACTTCCAGCGAGATTTCTACAAACGAGCACTGGAGGCAGTCACAAGGCGCAGATCCCTCAGGGTGAATCATCGTTGTCTTTGATACCATCCTTCTCCGTGTGTGTGTGTGTGTGTGTGTGTGTGTTGGTAGAGAGCGTGTGTGTGTGTGTGCGTGCGCGTGTGTGTGCGTGTGTGTGTGTGTGTGTGTGTGTGTGTGTGCGAGTGGATGTGTTTGTGGATTTGTGGATGTCTGTCACTGTGTGTGTATACATGTGTCTTTAGGTGTGTGTGTGTGTTTGTGTGTGTGTGTGTGTGCGTGCGCGCGCGTGTGTGTGTGTGTGTGTGACTGTGTGTGTGTGTGTTTTGAAGGGGGGGGGGGGGGGTGGTATGTGAGAGCGTGTGCGCTATTCGTATCATTTCAAACACCTGCCAGAAAATTAAAACACAGCTTTATTTGATGAGATTAATAAATGTATGTTATTTAGCAAACATTATTGCTGATAGTGTCTGATATTGTTTTTCTTCTGGAAGATCTAAATGATGATAAATCAGTGACGTTGGGCCCCTGGTTTGACTAGGCCTAAAAAAAAAATAGGTGTGGTTACGGTAACCCGACCTACCCTATTTTTAGGGGCCGATCCTATAACTTTTTATTACATTTGTCAAAAACAAAACAAAAAAAAAACCGAGTGCAAAAAACGCAATGAAAGCGAAAGCGCCCGAGTCGCACACTTATTTCCCTGTCAAGTAGGTTTAATTTGTACACATTAAAAAAAAAAGTTAAAAAAAAAAAAAGTGGTTGCCTACCTACCTACCCTATTTATTTTGGCTATGTTACCGTAACCACACCTATTTTTGAGTCACTTGAGAAAAAGTGACTCTATGTAATCGGTCAGTGTTAGTCTGTCCGGCCGGCCGTCCGGCCGGCCGGCCGGCCGTCCGTAGACACCACCTTAACGTTGGACTTTTCTCGGAAACTATCAAAGCGATCGGGCTCATATTTTGTTTAGTCGTGACCTCCAATGACCTCTACACTTTAACGATGGTTTCGTTGACCTTTGACCTTTTTCAAGGTCACAGGTCAGCGTCAAAGGAAAAATTAGACATTTTATATCTTTGACAAAGTTCATCGGATGTGATTGAAACTTTGTAGGATTATTCTTTACATCAAAGTATTTACATCTGTAGCCTTTTACGAACGTTATCAGAAAAACAAGGGAGATAACTAGCCTTTTCTGTTCGGCAACACACAACTTAACGTTGGGCTTTTCTCGGAAACTATAAAAGTGACCGGGCTCAAATTTTATGTGAACGTGACTCATTGTGTTGTGAATAGCAATTTCTTCCTGTCCATCTGATGCCTCATATAATATTCAGAACTGCGAAAGTGACTCGATCGAGCGTTTGCTCTTCTTGTTTTTTTTTGGCCCTATCAAATCTGTGTTCTCTTTCAGTGCCGGAAACGATGGTTGACAGGATACAGAAGAGTTCACACTGTTCTTCGAATTTGCCAAAACATGGCAGAGAGGTAGGTATAGCCCGAGTTCTTTTTTTTTACAACAGTGTCAACTGAATATTTCTGTCTGAGAAATAAACGACTGAAAGGAAAAAACACCAGTTGCTTAAGATGTTTAGTATAAAGGCATATTCCTTCTCGTTGACATGATCTAAACTGAACAAAACATTTATTGCACCCATTTTCGTACCCCAATTAAAACTTTATATGCCATTAAAGGCCTTTTACTTGGCAATCTGGCACACTTTTCGGATCACAGATTTCTGTTATAGGTATTGCGTGACCGCCGTCGAAGTAAGGGTACCCCCAAAATCGACCTGACAAATGGACGCAACAACCTCTCATTTTCTACAACTCGTGCGCTCCACACCTGCATCAGTAGAAATGACATTACACAAGAGACACGCAAGATAGCAAAACAAAACAACCTGTTCTGGATAGATAATTGATTTGGCTTTCTCCTCGTATGTAAAAGTTGCCAAGTAAAGCTTATTCTGATTTGTCGATTTTTTTAATTGGTACCTGACGTTTTTGTCAGGTCGATTTTGGGGGTACCCTTACTTCAACGGCGGTCACGTGATACCTATAAGAGAAATCTTTGATCCGAAAAGTGTGCCAGATTGCCAAGTGAAAGGCCTTTAATGGCATATAAAGTATTGTGAATGAAATGACACGGGAATGAATGTTCTAGTTGGAGTACGACAATGGGTGCGTCCTTCCACGTGGACACATACCACAACTCTACAGTCTGGCTGCTTTCTGTGTACTATGACTACTATGCATGGGAACGTTTGGGTTAGAAACTGACACTTTTGTCAATCTGCAAAATTAACTCGGCAAAATAGTGTCCACCTTGCACAAGAAGTACACAGACTGGTGACAGTGAATGGTGCTCTTAACCCAGGTAAACAATCAAATCAAATCAAATCAAATCAAATTAACTGTATTATCTCAATCTGAGAAATTACATTGGTGGCGAATAAACATGAAGACGACAAGCGGACGACTAAAACATAACATTATAAATAATAATTGTAAATCCTTCTTTGTTAATTCGACATTTTGATTGGTCAATGCAATCACTCAGCGGTCAGGCAATCAGCGTGTCTCACCTCCAAATGGATCTGCCTCAATGTACACTTCCTGACAAGCGTATCAATACAAGTCATGTGTTTCACGTGTCGCCATGACTGCAATAGTTTCTGCCAGCCGGTTGGTCATGCGCACGAACGATAGACAAATCAAGGAAAATGGAAGACAGCAAGTACGCAATTTGGTGACCGAGACATGAAAAGGATGTGACGTCATGTTATAATGAATGACGAATTGTTCTAGCGAGAACGTCACTTTGTGATTCGGCCTTTGCAGACTTCTCAAAGAGTCAAAAGGAACAAGCCATGGAAAAGTCAGTCTGTAAAATATAGAAAAGCACATAATAACCACAAGCGAATTATAATGTGCTAAGCACATCGTAATTCCATGGGACTATACTTGCACCGAAGGCGATGGTAAGTACGTGACAACTTTAAGTCATGAATAAAATTGATGAATTGAGGTGCCACTTCACATCCAAAAACAAAGATCCTTTGAATGGATAGATTTACAATTACAATATCGACCTGCTGCTTTCAACATGTCGGGGTGTGCCTAAATTGTCTCACCTGTGATTTGTAAATTCCATTTACAAATCACAGGTGAGACAATTTAGGGCCTTCGGGATTCCATTTTCAAATCACAGGTGAGACAATTTAGGCACACCCCTCCATGTTGAAAGCAATCGGTGAATATTGTATCAATGTATACTACGATTCTTATTTTACCAACAGTCTCGACGAATACAAATAATTTTCCCGAGAAGATGTAAAAGACTCGGCCCTGGTCTTTGTAAAAAGAAAGACGGCTTGAGGTATCGATTGAACATGAAATTTTCCTTCCTAGAGCCATGTGACACCGGACTCATATTTAGGCGGTTAGCCGAGACAACAAAAGAGTGCATGTTTCTGTGCATTCATTCTTAAAAAAATAACGGAAGTTCTTACTTAAATGGATCGATACATAAATGTTATTTGTAGTTTTGACCCAAATATGACATTTTACACAGATCTCGACAGTCACTGGCGCGGGCTCGGAGGAACACTGACTGGGCGGGGATATAGCTCAGTTGGTAGCGCGCTGGATTTGTATTCAGTTGGCCGCTGTCAGCGTGAGTTCGATCCCAGGTTCGGCGGAAATTTATTTCAGAGTCAACTTTGTGTGCAGACTCTCTTCGGTGTCCGAACCCTCCCCCCCGTGTACACTACATTGGGTGTGCACGTTAATGATCCCACGATTGACAAAAGGGTCTTTCCTGGCAAAATTGCTTAGGCACAGTTAATAATTGTCTACCTATACCCGTGTGACTTGGAATAATAGGCCGTGAAAGGTAAATATGCGCCGAAATGGCTGCAATCTACTGGCCGTATAAAATTTCATCTCACACGGCATCACTGCAGAGCGCCTAGAACTGTACCCACGGAATATGCGCGATATAAGCGTCATTGATTGATTGATTGATTGTCTCGATCTGTGTAAAATGTCATATTTTGGTCCATACGTAAAGTGTACACGTGCGCGTGGTTCAGGTCTACGGAACGCGGATCGTATCAACTGATGCATCAAATTGATGCATCCAAAACCAAGATTTGATGCATCATATTCACAATTTGATGCATCATTTTCACAATGTGATGCATCATTTTCCAAAACTGATGCATCCGATACGAAAATGATGCATCATTTTGATGCATCATTTTGATGCATCACTTTCGGTTTTGTATGCATGCAAAAGATCATTCATTTCCGGTCGTTCCGTAAGAAATGCCTGAGCATGGAAAAACTTGAAATGACATTTTGACGAATATAAACAGATTGGTTAGATAAAACAAAAATAAACGTACAACATACCATTAAGTAGGGAACAAGTCAAAGTCACGGCATTATGCATTTTAAGGCATTTTGTGTTTTGTTTGTGGTTTGTTTTCTGTGCCCACGAAGTTTTGACGCCCTTGACCTTCGACTCAAACTTTTGTTTTCCGACGTTCGTTTCGCTTCGTATTCCGGTTCAAATTTTGCTTTTTGCTCGGCACTTTTCGGGAAAACCCGAAAATTCTGATGCATCCAAACGATGCATGAAATTGTGAAAATGATGCATCAAATTCTTGGTTTTGGATGCATCAATTTGATGCATCAGTTGATACGATCCGCGTTCCGTAAAGGTCAGCCGCTCTGGAGGCTTTGCCCAGCACGTATGTGGACATTGGGGACGGAGTGACGGCCACCGTGGACTATGGCAATGGCCGCTCCATCGACACCGAGCAGTTCAAGAGGAGGAAAGAGGTGTGGACAATTGGTAATCTTGAACTTTAGTGTGTTAAATTCATAGCTCAGAATCCAGTGGCATTCTTTACTTATTTTTGATACAAGTCCCTGTAATCAAGCCAAAGAACATTTGTCGTGAAATTAATTGACGGATTGAGCTCCAAACTTAAGCATAATTAATTCATTTGGTTGTTCGATCGACGAAAATGCCGCGAAAATGCCGTACGTTGTCAACCAAGGGACAGTGATTTACACGATAGTGTTGTCTCCCCTGTCCGCTCATACGGATAATTCCTTCTTTGACGCATGTAAACGAAATGCATTCGTACAGTTCATCGGAGTTCATTCCGTGACTTCAAAGGGATCTAAAATGACTTCTTATGCTTATAAGTGCAGGTTATGGAAATTCAGAGGCTTAAATGCCTCTGAATTCTGAGCTATGAGTTTAACACACTAAAGTTCAAGACTGATTACCGGATAATTTCATCGGATTGCATCTATAACACTTTTTTAATAATTTTTTTTATTATCTGTAAAACTAAACACAGAGAGAAAATGGGGAGAGGGGAGAGTTGGTTGGTTATTAATTTGTGTCTTCAGCTGATATTGCTTTTCAAGATGCAATGGAGGAGAGGGGAGGGGCAGAGTGAGTTTGTGTTGTCAGTGTGTGTGATGGAAAGAGGATTGGGGGGGGGGGGGGTGAGGGAGGAAAAGGGAAGCAAGGAGGGAGGGAGATAAAGGGGGGGGGGGACAAAGAAAGAGAGGGAAGGAGAGTGAGAGATAGAGAGAGAGAGAGGGGGGGGGGGGGGCATATGAAAGTAACCTCGTGTTATCAAATCGCAATTGAATTCTTTCTTTTCATCAGTGAACGTCCCTTATCAATTTTGGCGTTACAATCCAAATTACAGGTGGGGATTAGGATTATAAATCAATGCACTGAATTGTAAAAATGCATTGATGGCTGAATCTTTGCAGATTTCTATAAGTTCACGTGTGACGGACGTTCTGACCTCCAATCCAGCGGACAGAACCCTCATTCAGATCGAAGAAGTAAGTACTCTGAGAGAAAGAAAGAGGGAGAGATAGGGAGAGAGAGAGAGGGATGGAGAAAGAGAGAGAGAGAGAGAGAGAGAGAGAAGAGAGAGAGAGAGAGAGAGAGAGAGAGAGAGAGAGAGAGAGAGAGAGAGGAAGAGAGAGAGAGGGGGAGAGAGAGTCGGAGTCGGAAATTTTATTTGTTAGGCCTCCGGCCCATAACAAGACTGGTGACACATTATACAAGCGAACAATGTTTAAAATAAGCAGAAAAAGCAACATTATTGACCTGCATCTTGCAACTGAGCATTTTCCAGAGAATCAGTGCGAAATCGTAGTGCTTTGTAAATATACGTTGCTAATTGTCTTACCACTTGGCCATTTGTTGAGGATAGTAATTGGCACATTCTAAACATGGATGGGTTCCGATAATACTTTGAGGCTATTAATTCAACTCTGATCTCATTATATGCGGGACAAACAAGTAAAAAATGTACTTCCGTCTCCAGTGTATCATCTGAGCACAAAGGGCAAAATCTGTCTACGTTATTTACATTGGGTTTATACTGTAAATAGTGGTTATTTAAGGGTGACATACCAAATCTGAAACGTGCTAATTTTCTTCTCAAATGAACATTTCTTATCTGATACAAATAACCACTCATACACAAGGACTGCTTAAATAACGAATACACATTATAAAAAACGTGTGATTCAAGGGAACTATGCCAATCCTGTCTAAAGCAATCGACAAGTCTTTGGCGAAATTCTCTTACAAACGTGGAAATATCACCAACACCTTGTGCTTCCCACACTTCACCAAATCCATACTTGTACAAAACATTACGAACGTTACAAGCCCATGTCGTGTAATTTTGCCTTTGTATAGACAGTAGCATATTATACACTTTCTTGGGGTACCTGTTGCCATCCATCCGAGTTAATCGAAGCCAAAACTTCATACACTTTATGTGCGTTACCACAAACAGAGGATAACGTCCTGTTTCACCGTAAACTATATGCCTTGGTGACTTCGAATGGACACCGACAAACCTTTTAATGGCAGACAAATGTACTCTTTCAACAATTTGTTGATCAGCAGAGAGTCCCCAGACCTCCGAACCGTACGTCAAGATCGGTTGTATTTGACTGTCAAACAGTTTAAAAAATGTATCAGGAGAATATTCCCCAATACTCCAAAGAAGTTTGGGTGTGTTTGAGGAGAATGGAAGAGAGAGAGAGAAACCTAGAGAGAGAGAGAGAGAGAGAGAGAGAGAGAGAGAGAGAGAGAGAGAGAGAGAGAGAGAGAGAGAGAGAGAGAGATTGTTTCCAAGGGACGCGACTCTCTCACATCCAAGAACAAGTCGCGTAAGGCAAAATTACTACATTTAGTCAAGCTGTCGAACTCACTGAATGAAACTGAACGCACTGTATTTTTTCACCAAGACAGTCCAGCTTCGTCAATCCCCGCGAGAAGGAAATCGCTCACCTCCCACGTGCAAAACGCAGTGAAATTAACACGCCAGAATAGCGCGGTAGCGTATTGTGCTAAGCAGGAAAGCGCGCTTTTCTATATTCTTGTTAACTTTCTGAGCTTGTTTTGAATACAACCTATCATATCTATGTTAAAATCATGTTTTTGTCAGCAAATGAGTACCAGAATGGTCCATGTCGTTGATTGCAGACGACGGTTCCCTGTTAGTGTACATATGCGTGCGCGAGTGTAGTAATGCTTCGTATGGTATTTTTATCTGTTGTCTTATTATTTGTTTTGTCTTTTAATGTGCACCACATTGAAATTTCTCTGTATGAGATAATAAAGTATTCGTATTCGTATTCGTATTCCGCATGAAGCCACGGAAATAACCGAACATTGAAAAACCCACGGACATGTAGGCTATTACGGAGAAAACTCGAGATAACCGGATGTTTGGCATTACGTCAATATGCTAGTAATCATATGACGTCATGACGTGTCATGCTTGCCTACGTATATTGTATGTTCGAATGTCTGACTTCTGTTAGGAATTCGCGTGGTGAAGACTGCGGTAAATCTGTAGATGATAAGAGAACAAAGATTGTCTCAGCTGAAACAACTAAATGTTTCAGACCGGTAACTTCATTTCAACATTGCACTATACAATGGACGTTCTATGTGACAGGAGAGTTTGCTGATTTTGTGTTAAACATTGGAGAGATCGTCTGCTAGAATCAGAGATAGGTCGCTTCAGATTGCAGCTTCTGGAAATTTGCAAGGTGTGTTGCCTGTTAAAGAACTGGATTTTACACGTAATGTATGTCATGTACAGTAAGCAACAACAAAAACACACACAAAGCAAATGGCATCGTCTGTCGACTAGTCACAGAAACAAACCTGGCGAGGTATGCGTGTACTTTATACACGTGGAAGAAACCGGAACCATGCGTCTTTGTTATCGACAATATGCTTTTGGATATTGAGTAAAATGGCCGACTTCCGCCGCATTATGCTTTGATGATCGGAAGAGATCATCCAATCACAGCCCCCGAATTCCCCCACGTGTTCATCAGAATAGCTATATAGACGCATGGTTCCGGTTTCTTCCACGTGTATAAAGTACACGCATACCTCGCCAGGTTTGTTTTTGTGACTAGTCGACAGACGATGCCATTTGCTTTGTGTGTGTTTTAGTTGTTGCTTACTGTACATGACATACATTACGTGTAAAATCCAGTTCTTTAACAGGCAACAAACCTTGCAAATTTCCAGAAGCTGCAATCTGAAGCGACCTATCTCTGATTCTAGCAGACGATCTCTCCAATGTTTAACACAAAATCAGCAAACTCTCCTGTCACATAGAACGTCCATTGTATAGTGCAATGTTGAAATGAAGTTACCGGTCTGAAACATTTAGTCGTTTCTTCTGAGACGATCCTTGTTCTCTTATCATCTACAGATTTACCGCAGTCTTCACCACGCGAATTCCCAACAGAAGTCAGACTTTCGAACATACAATATACGTAGGCAAGCATGATACGTCATGACGTCATATGATTACTAGCATATTGACGTAATGCTAAACATCCGGTTATCTCGAGTTTTCTCCGTAATACATGTCCGTGGGTTTTTCAATGTTCGGTTATTTCCGTGGCTTCATGCGGAAAGGGAACCGTCGTCTGCAATCAGCGACATGGACCATTCTGGTACTTGTTGCTGACAAAAACATGATTTTAACACAGAATTTAATGTCAGAATAGCTATATAAACGCTATTGTGTTTTCATCGTAGCAATAGGGTCCGATATTTAGACTCGAACAAGTATAATGCGACTCGTCTTCGACTCGTCGGCATTATACTTGTCTCGTCTAAATATCGGGCCCTATTGCTACGCTGAAAACACAATAGCTGGTAATGTTATTGACAATATGCTTTTGGATATTGAGAAAAATGGCCGACTTCCGTAGCATTATGCTTTGATGATCGGAAGAGACCATCCAATCACAGCCCCCGAATTCCCCCACGTTTTCATCAGAATAGCTATACTGATGAACACGATTTTAACACAGAATTTAATGTCAGAATAGCTATATAAACGCTATTGTGTTTTCATCGTAGCAATAGGGTCCGATATTTAGACTCGAACAAGTATAATGCGACTCGTCTTCGACTCGTCGGCATTATACTTGTCTCGTCTAAATATCGGACCCTATTGCTACGATGAAAACACAATAGCTGTTAATATTTTTAGATTCAGAATGTGATGAGTACGATGCAATCAAATTTAAATCTGTTTGCGAAAAATCGATTTTAATGACTACTTTAATGAGCAAACTCATTAATTAATTTTAAGCCTTCAAGCTTAAATGCAATACCAAAGTCCGGGCTTCGTCGAAGATTACTTGACCAAAATTTCAACCAATTTGGTCGAAAAATGTGAGCGTGACAGTGCCGCCTCAACTTTTAGGAAAAGCCGGCTATGACGTCATCAAAGACATTTATCAAAAAAATGAAAAAAATGTCTGGAGATACCATACTCAGGATCTCTCATGTCAAGTTTCATGAAGATCGGTCTAGTAGTTTTCTCTGAATCGCTCTACACACACACACACACACACACACACACACACACACACACACACACACACACACACACACACACACACACACACACATACACCACGACCCTCGTCTCGATTCCCCCCCCTCCCCCCCCTCTACGTTAAAACTTTTAGTCAAAACTTGACTAAATGTAAAAACCTAGACCGGAGTTATTTTCCAACATGGTCTATTCCACCATCTTACATGCGACGCATGGCATATATATTCACGTATGTATGTACGTTTCAGGCCAGACGGGAGCTGCAGAAGGTGGAGGTGTTCTCAGAGTACCCCATAGACGTGCAGGAACACCTCATCCGTCGGGCGTTCTACGTCAAGTAAGTCTCTAGCCACGCGGTATTGTTGAACTTTAGCGTTGTAAATTAAGAGCAGAGCAGTGGACATGCACTGAGATGCAGCTATGTCAGCTATAGGGAGGACGACCGGGCTTCTACCAAAATAAATCTGCAGATTAAATGCTTCCTCGCCAATTTTAAAAGGTAAAATTATCTAGAGAGAGAAAAGTATGTCAGGTTTTTGCAAGGGAAGCAGATTTGTGACGAAATTCGAAAGATTTTACCCCAACATTCCATTTATATATGAAAACATACCGAGTGGTTACGTCCCTTGAATGAGAAAAAGACAGATTTTGCGATGAAGCAAATTTCAAAGTCAAAATACCTTTTTTAATCACGAATGGAACACGGGGTCAAAAGTTCGATCAGCAGTACTTTGGAGGGGAGGGGGGATAATGAGAAAGGAGTTTCTGTTTGATCAACCAGACCGGATGACGTCCTACCTGTTGCTGCATCAGGGGCGGATCACATCATTTTTGAGTCACTTGAGAAAAAGTGACTCTATGTAATCGGTCAGTGTTAGTCTGTAGACACCACCTTAACGTTGGACTTTTCTCGGAAACTATCAAAGCGATCGGGCTCATATTTTGTTTAGTCGTGACCTCCAATGACCTCTACACTTTAACGATGGTTTCGTTGACCTTTGACCTTTTTCAAGGTCACAGGTCAGCGTCAAAGGAAAAATTAGACATTTTATATCTTTGACAAAGTTCATCGGATGTGATTGAAACTTTGTAGGATTATTCTTTACATCAAAGTATTTACATCTGTAGCCTTTTACGAACGTTATCAGAAAAACAAGGGAGATAACTAGCCTTTTCTGTTCGGCAACACACAACTTAACGTTGGGCTTTTCTCGGAAACTATAAAAGTGACCGGGCTCAAATTTTATGTGAACGTGACTCATTGTGTTGTGAATAGCAATTTCTTCCTGTCCATCTGATGCCTCATATAATATTCAGAACTGCGAAAGTGACTCGATCGAGCGTTTGCTCTTCTTGTTAAGGGGGGGTTTCCACATTTCTTTTAGGGACAATTCGACGACGCGAAGCATTTAGTTGAGGGCGCGAAGCGTTCAAACCTCCTATGGGGGTCCGGGGGCATGCCTCCCCCCCCTGAAAATGTTGATAAAAACAAGGAAAATTGAGCAATCTGGTGCAATCTGAGCCAAGAAACTTCTCCTAATACACCTTCCAAAAAGTAAATTTAAGAAGCCAAATTTGGATTAAAACAAGGACAATTGACCGATCTGGTACAACCTGAGCCAAGAAATTACCCATCTACCTTCCAAAACCGTCACTTAGTAGACAAAGGCCGGCTCCTAGGGGGGTCCGGGGCATGCCCCCCCCCCCGGAAAATTATGATGAAAATCAAGAAAAATGGAGCAATCTGGTGCAATCTGAGCATCAGTATTTCTTTATTTTCCTCTTTTTTTGTTATGGCTGGGGGGGGGGGGGGGGGGGTCCGGAACCCCCCCCCCCCCTGCGAATGTATTCAGTAACATTATTGACTAATTTTTGAAGTCCCTTTAATAAAAGCAAAGAAAATTCATCATGAAAATAATTAACGGATTGAGCTCCAAAATTAAGATCGATTATTGAATTTTGCCATTTGATCGAGGAGAATGACTGCCATGGTTAAAGGCACAGTAGGCCTCCCGTAAACCATCACAAAATACTGTCAGGCTTTTACACACAGTACAAACACCCTTTCATTTACACAATCACCGCTTTTGAACATCCTAGGTGCCCTACGTAAAGAGCGAGCAATTTTCAAAGAATTAATTTTGCGGATTGTCAGGATAACAAAATCGGACGGTGTGTTTTGGCGCTGGACCTAATTTTTAAAATCTAAATAATAAATTGACAGCTTGTTGGTTTAAACACAATTTTATTCAAAATACATGACATGAAACAATTGACAAAAATGCAGCTAGGACACGAACTTAAGCAGATGCTTATTTGACGTGACCATAACAATGCTAAGTTACACAAGTTTTCATGATGGTGGACAACACAATTATTAACCAGAAGAACAAAATGTAGGAGTGGGGTATGGGGAACTTAATCAAAACAGGAGGATTTACAGAGAAAAAAAATAAAATAAAATTAATCAAATAAAAAAATAAAAGAAAAAAATAAAGAAAAAAATAAGGTGAGACTATGAATGAAGCGCGTGGGACGAGAACATCGATGCTGAGACATGCAATAAGTAAGTTCAGATAAATGTACATTTTCATGGAGAGGGCAGCATAGTTCGTTACGAATGTATGGAAAAAAACAACCACACACACACACACACAAAAGAGAACAGCAAAACAAAAACAACAAGAGGCGAAGCCTTCAAGGCTCACGTAAGAAATCGATAAACAGTAACACAAACTCGATCACTCCGTCACACATACACACACACACACACACACACACACACACACACAGTAAGCATAGGTGACACTGTGCAAGAAAGCGAGACACTAGATCTAGATCTGTCTTACTTACAGCGACACGACTGCCAACTAGTCTCGGCCCGCTCAAAATAGCAATGACCGAGACTTTCAGTAATTCCTTCGCGTGACGTCTAACCCTCTTACGCCATAATGTGACGTCTTCAAATGACGAAATGTTAAAGTTTCTACCACAGACATACACACGCACACACGCACACACACACACACACACGCACAGACAGACAAAGTTTATCATCGCATAGGCTACACTTACGTGAGCCAAAAACTCAATGATAATTATTACTTATTTTAAATATGTAATTGATGCAACAACACTAAGAGGCGGGTTTACGTTCTCCTGCACACAAACATACACAATACCAGTACGTGGGCTAATCCTTCAAGTTAGTCGACCAGATTCAGCAATAAAGGATTGGACCGACTCGAAAATCAATGTATTTATGCGAAATGAATGTTGCTCGCTGCCTCTTAATAATGTTTCCACGTGTCTAAAATTGGCAGGCAGTGAGTTAATTGTGGACATACGAGCATTTTCAAACAACGTGCAGTATAACAAGTAATGTTCAGCTGTTTCGTTCCGGTTACCGCACGCACACTGTGGGTTATCTTTTAAATGGCGTTTGCATAAATCGGAATTAAGGTTACTCATGTTTAAACGCATTCTGCTGTGTTGTATTTCTACATGTCTTTTTCCAAAATAATAATAAACTGGCACATAATGATGAGGACTTTGTAAATAATGCTTAAACTCGCTAATTGAGTTTGTGGTTTTAACCACATCAGGCAGATCATTCCATAAAATTGTAGTCGAAGGAACGAAGGATGTTCGGAAGATTTCTGTCCTGTGAGCTGGTACAAATCTTTCAAGTGGTCGTCTTCTGTGATAAGGATTTAAGGATGAAACTAGTGGTGGCAAAAGGTCAACTAAATATAGGGGACATTTACCATGAACCATTTTATGATATAAAATCAATTTATGTTGTCTTCGGCGTTCCTTTAGACTACAAAATCCGCTTTCTTTGTAAATCTTACCATGACTAGTTCTCCGCACACCGCCAATTATAATACGTAAAGCTTTAAGGTGTAGTTTTTCCAGGGTGTTCGACAGGGCTTCGGTACAATTATCCCATAATACATCAACATAGTCAAAATGTGGCAAAATAAAGGATTTGTACATTATTTCCAAACTTTTTCTGCATAACTTATACTTATAATGCCTTAAACAATTAATCAACAAAGTGGTCTTTTTCACAATATTTCTGACTTGAGCGTCCCATTTACAGTCATTTTGCAAAATAATACCGAGGTGCTTGTGTTCCTTTGTGTCTTCCAAAACAATTCCATTGAAAAATAACGGGTCAATTTGGCTTAAGTCACGTTTTATATTCAGCAATTTGGTTTTTGTTTCATTAAATGTGACTTTCCAATGTGCTGCCCAACAACTAATTTTATCGAGGTCTGTATTTAAAATTTCGGCACGTCTTACCGGATCATTCAATGCAAGTGACATGCTAGTATCATCAGCAAACAATTTAATAACAGACTCAATATCATTTACAATATCATTTATATAAATCAAAAACAACAAAGGGCCTAACACAGAACCTTGAGGAACGCCTGCTTGTATACCTTTCAGCTCTGACTTAGCTCCTTTAACGACAACTAATTGAACACGGTTTGCTAAGTAACTACAAAACCATGACAAAAGTCGACCTCGAACACCAATCGATTCCAATTTTACTAATAATCCTTTGTGCCAGACTTTGTCGAAAGCTTTCGACACATCAAAAAATACCGCCTGTGTTGTTAAACCGCTGTCGTAATTTAAACATACATCATTATATATAGAGACAAGTTGACAAATCGTCGAGTCGCCGGGTATAAGACCTGACTGTGTAGGTGTGAGTATGTTGTTGGATTGTAAAAAGAGATATAGGTGGCTATGAATACATCGTTCCAAAACTTTGCCAACGCAACTCAACAAGGAAATCGGACGATAATTATTACAAGTGTCCGCTGAACCTGACTTATAAATAGGCGTAACATTCGCAGTTTTCCAAATTTTAGGATATACTCCTTCCCTCAAGCTTCTGTTAAACATATGGGTGAGTGGCTCTGAAATAACATCTATAGCTGCAATGAGAAGTCTGTTGTGAATCAAATCGGGACCAATGGCTTTTCTTTTATCAAGATTTTTAATTACATCTTTTACCTCGTTAACTGACAAAACAATATCACATAATTCGCAATCAAGAAACGGCACTTGAGGAACATCATCATCTGGGTCTTCAACATTGGAATTTTTAATAAAACAGTTATTAAAGGCGTTAGCTTTGTCTTGGCTTAGTTCATAAACTTCGCCGTTGTCACAGATAGGCGGAATTTCGTCACCATATAATCCTTTCTTCTTCATGAATGATTTCACTAACTTCCACCAATCTTTTGTACCAAACTGCGTTGAATCGGAAACTTTTGCGTCTAATTCAGAATAATATTCTAAAATCCGTTCTCTTTTCTTTGCTGTAACAAGGTTACGTGCCTGGCGATAACTCAACCAATCTTCCGGCTGTTTACTTGTTTTGGCTTTCAAGTGAATCTGATCACGTTGGTCTATTAACATTAAAATTTCAGGTGTAATCCAAGGTGCGTCGTTAGGACGTATCGTTACTTCTTTTACTGGCATGCACTGTTTGGCTATGTCCATAAATAGTGCAGAAAAAAATATGAACACTTTCGTCAAACACCTCCTTCATGAGAATGTCTTGCCAGTTAACCTGAGAGAGTGCTTCGCAAAAACCATCAACATTAAGTTTACTATAATTAAAGATTGTTCTTTTATAGGAATTATTTTTATTCACAATTCTGTTTAATACAATGTGTGGTACAGCTTGTTACACAAACATTCTTAAATCATAAAAGAATTCTTATTTCATCAAGACAAGATCAGTGCAATTCGAAGTTTTGACAGTTTGAAAAAAGAAAAGCCCGGAAGCAGGGTCACGCAAGGTCGTGGTTCTCGTAGCAGACGACGGTAATGCCTATCGCCAGTTCCTCTGAACAGTCAAAAGCCATCGCTAGAGTTCGTGTGAATTGCAGCCGTCTGTTGCGTTTATATTCAGAGGTACATAATAACGTGCTATTGCAGATAAGCCTACAGCGGGTCGCATTGCAAATCACAAACTGACGACTACATTGTAAAAAAAAAAAAGGAAACTGGATCACACGGGTTCACGATGGCTCGGGGGGAAGATAAAAACCAAGCAAAAATAAATTCTTTGAAAATTGCTCGCTCTTTACGGAGGGCACCTAAGATGTTCTCAAGCGGTGAGTGTTTAAATGAAAGGGTGTTTGCATCTATAAAGTTCGTTGCGTAACTTTAAAGATATTAGAAATGACTTATTATAATTACAAGAGCAGGTTCTGCAAAATTAGAGGCTTAATTTGGAGTAGAAAACCATTCCTGAGTTTACAACACTCAAGTTAAACATTACCCGCCATGTCTACTTGTACTGAGTGCCAGGATGTTATTATATGTGCACGTTGGACTTGCTTCAGCGCACTGATTATCTGAAGAATCCAATTTATGTGAATTGCTCTCTGTGCTCACCCCCTCCCCCTCCTCCTTCTTATTACATTCCCTCACTCGATCACTCATTGCATTGCAGAAACATGACATTCTCGGCTGGGTGGTCTTTCAAAACGAGGCAGAGGTATAGGGGCTGGCTAGGCGGGATTTCTGGGGGTGGGGGCTGTTGACATTTGGCATTTGAAACCTTTTTTTTTTGTTCTCTCCTTGAGAAAACAAGATACATTTGCCAATTAAAAAAGGTCTCTTTATTTTGCAGCATCAGCCCCAAGCGAATTATTGTGCGGAGAGGCCATGACCCTCTCTACTTTTACATCATCATTTGTGGGCAAGGTAGGGCGGCAGAGTTTTTACCACACACATGTGAATCAGGATAATATGGAAAGCCGTTTGGCTCATAACCATTACACGTGTAATAAATGATTAATACACGTGTAATAAATTATTAATGCACGTGTAATAAATGATTAAAACACGTGTAATAAATGATTAAAACACGTGTAATAAATGATTATTGCACGTGTAATAAATGATTAATACATGTGTAATAAATATGTCATGCACGTGTAAGAAATTATTAAATACACGTGTATGAATTATTTATTGCACGTGTTAATGGTTATGAGCCAAACGGCTTTTCCATAGCATAAGAAAAAAGATAAATTACACGTGCAGTAAATAATTTATATATAAATACACGTGTGTAAATGATTTATAACACGTGTATTAATCATTTTGTACACGTGTTATGGTTATGAGCCAAACGGCTTTCCATAGGATAACAGTTCCGATGACACATTTGATATTTTACCAACTGTAGATCCACCTCCCCCCAAAGAGAAAACCCCAAAACACGCACACACGCACGCACACACACGCACGCACACGCACGCACACACACGCACGTACGCACGTATACACACGCACGCACACACACACACACACACACACACACACACACACACACACACACACACACACACACACACACACACACACACACACACACACACACACTCTTATACACGCAACAAAGACAGCTATCAGTTTTGATATTAAAAATTGGGCAGCCTACGCTAAGGACCTTGAGGCTGACCCCGTCAGACACACACACACACACACACACACAGTCACACACACACACACAGTCACACACACACACAGAGTCACACACACACACACAGTCACACACACACACAGTCACACACACACAGAGAGTCACACACACACACACAGTCACACACACACACAGACACACACACACACAAACAGTCACACACACACAGTCACACACACACAGTCACACACACACACACAGTCACACACACACACACACACACACAGTCACACACACACACACACACACACACACACACAGTCACACACACACACACAGTCACACACACACACACACACACACACAGACACACACATGCACCCACACACACACACACATACACACTCACACACACACACTCACACACACACACTCACACACTCACTCACACTCACACACCAAACAATGACAGGTGTGTTGGTATCTGGCAGCTTACGCAAAGGACCTGGAAGCTGACCCGGTCACAGGGGAGATGCGAGCCAAGGCCGCTGTATTCCTCAAGACTGGACAGTCATTCGGGGTGAGGGTCCATCCCAGGCACTTAACACTTTGTACCCCACCTATGTTGACCAAGTTTTTTTTAGCTGAGACCAGCTGTGCTGCAGCAGGTAACTCAGAATTGTAGTAACTGTGTTGTAATTGTGTATCAACACGTTGGAATGCAGGCGTTAGATCTACGTTACAGGAAGCGACTGAAGCTAACAGTCTGAGCGGATATTATATCCATATTTGGTCAGATAGAGCCATATGATTGGGTAAGGATATATCCGTACTAGGGAGATACAATGCGTTGATACAGGGTGGGTAGGGGAGTTGGAGGTGAGCTCTCCAGACTTACAATGCTACTGTAGGATTAGGAGAACTCGCACCACACCCCCAACCCGAGGCATGCACTCTGTGTCGAGTGATGGTATGTTGGATCATCGCTTTCTGCAAACACAGCATAATTATCTTGCAACAATGAGTGTAGAATAGATTGCATTGCAGCAATAATACATTATGCTGGCTTTTTGTAGCCTAAAACTTTAACGTTACGGTGTTCTTTGATGGTATTGAAGCTAGAAATTTGACTCACTTCTAGGTTTGGTTTGGTGATTTTCAGACATTACGCAAATTTGGTTGATCAATTTTAGCGCTTTGAGCATGGTTAAACCCTGGATACATGCGCTTTATGAATATTATGCATTATTCTTCGTGTGATGGGCAGGCCGCGGCGCTCATCTCTGGCCAGGGACACACGACCACCGTCATCTCGCGCACCAACATGCAGCTCCTAGCCATCAATGGGGAGGACTATCTCGAAGCCTTCTGGTACCCCTCCTTGAGGAAAGAGCTGCCCCCGCGCCTGGTTTACATCAGGTAGGAGATGACAGGTTGTAGTTAGCCTACAAAGCAAAATACTTGCCAATACGCTCTGATCGGAACTTGTGTCAATCTGGACGTCTTCTTCGGGTAGGAGATGAGAGGTTGTGTCTATCTTACCAAGCAAAATACTCTCAGATAAAAAAAAAATCAAGTAACGAAAAAAAAAAAAAACCCAACAATAATAAGTGACTTCTAATGGTGTATCTCAGGTAATTGATAGCTGACGCTATCTATCCAGAAGAAACTGCCTCAGGGCATATCCAGCGTCACGGACGAGGCATTCGGACGAACATAAAGGCACGTGGAAATCAACAAAACAACTATATTAAGTTGACAATGATCGAGGATTATCCAACTTGTGACTGTTGTTCTCTGTGAAGTATGAAATAGAGAAATATTTAATTTGTGGGCGAGTTCTTCGATGTTTGATGTGCGTCACGGACGAGGCCAAAATTCTGTCCTATTTTTCAATCACAAAGAAGTAAGTTGATATTTCTGCGAATTGTGTTCGCTGTTTTCGTTCATAGCGATGAAACATTAATGGCAAGCATTGCTCTTTCGGTAAAGATAATTCAAAAAGTTAAAAAATAAATCACATTTCGGAGAAACGCTTGAACATTTGTCACAGACGAGGCCAGTACACGTCACGGACGAGGCACGTACGAAATGCACTATAGTAGTGACGTCTTCAGGAGATCAACAAATTTTATTATAGCAACATATCGTTTTCAGTAGTCACCCACAATGTGAGACTATCATTAATCTGGGTCAGTGTTTACATTCGCTCGTTCGTCCGCCCGGGTTACGTCTGTCCGTTAGCTTTAGTAAGCATAAAGAAGGATCCTCAAGAGCCCATGAATATTTGAAAACAAAACTTGGTGGATAGGTACATATGGGTAATATAATCTGTCGTGCAAAGTTTCAAGGTTGTAAATGAAAGGTCAAGGTCAGATCTATGTTCGAACCTTGATTTTTTTTCAGATTTGTGTTGGAGAGTTATCCAGCCAAAGTTTTAATCCAATCAAGTTGAACATTGGTATTGTGACAGAGTGTATATTAAGAAATGCATGGATGTCCGCTAACGAAAGAATGGCGGTTAGCCTACATCAAAATGATGTTGGTATCACCCTTGACAACCACATAATGTGTTTGGGTTGCTTCACATTTTTAGTAATCTGCATTCCCCACAATTATTGATAAAAAAAACAACATTCCACCAGGCACATATTATTGTCTAGACTAACGCATCATATAGGTCTAAATTAATCAGCTGACTGATTTCTGATGAAGCACGCGCAAAGACAGGGAGACAAAAGGAAGGCAAATACCGCTATAACACATCAAAAAGTGCCTCGTCCGTGACACAATTAAGTCAGCAACTGTATGTCTGGTAAATTAAATAAAAGCGACAAATAGTGCCTTTCGAAAAGCTTGAAGATAATCTCAAGTAAAATTTCTGTATAAAACGAAATGCAATCAGTACATGAATTTTTGTATCCAAAATGTCACGGACGAGGCCATTTAGGGGGGTGAGTTGCATTCTTTAATATTTTGGCTACAAAGAGTTTCAACAACTGCCGACTTATATCACAGTATACATCAATGTCAGTCTCATGTGATATGATGATTACTGAAATTACAAAAAAAATTGGATTGTACTGAACCCGAATCTAAAAAAAGTGACCAAAAACGTCACTTCATGCACAGTGAAATCCTCTTAAACAATATGACTGCTAAACAAGGGACATAACTCAGTGAGGAAAATAAAATATTGATTATGAACATATGAACATTCTACAACAAAGCCAGCGTACCAAAATAAAGAAATTTGTGTTTTAATTTCAAGCGTTGAGAGAGCTAATTTTTTGGACATGCCCCTCAGACAAGAAAAAGGAAAAACAATTAGCGTCATCGTCGATCGTGGCTACCACAGATCTATTCAGGCGATTTACAGGGGGTGGTAGCATCCTCCCACTTGAAGACATACCCACATTCAGCGGCCTGGCTACTTTCTGTGC
This sequence comes from Littorina saxatilis, assembly GCF_037325665.1. Taxonomy (NCBI): domain Eukaryota; kingdom Metazoa; phylum Mollusca; class Gastropoda; order Littorinimorpha; family Littorinidae; genus Littorina; species Littorina saxatilis. The sequence continues at coordinate 35,234,509 of NC_090257.1, forward strand.
ACAGTGTTAAAGTGGTGTCATAAGTAACACCAGTGCCCACATGTCAGTAAGAATAATTCCCGCTTTGCACAAGTCGCAGGCAGCCAGTGTATCGATATCAGATTTCCGATTAAACCAGTTTTCTGATTCGACATGAACCCGACACTGAAATATTGTTTTCTGGTCAAATTAAAGAAGTACACTTATTTAAGGAGAACAAGTCGCGTAAGGCGAAAATACAATATTTAGTCAAGTAGCTGCCATTTTTCAGCAAGACCGTATACTCGTAGCATCGTCAGTCCACCGCTCATGGCAAAGGCAGTGAAATTGACAAGAAGAGCGGGGTAGTAGTTGCGCTAAGAAGGATAGCACGCTTTTCTGTACCTCTTTTTGTTTTAACTTTCTGAGCGTGTTTTTAATCCAAACATATCATATCTATATGTTTTTGGAATCAGAAACCGACAAGGAATAAGATGAAAGTGTTTTTAAATTGATTTTGACAATTTAATTTTGATAATAATTTTTATATATTTAATTTTCAGAGCTTGTTTTTAATCGGAATATAACATATTTATATGTTTTTGGAATCAGCAAATGATGGAGAATAAGATAAACGTAAATTTGGATCGTTTTATAAATTTTTATTTTTTTTTACAATTTTCAGATTTTTAATGACCAAAGTCATTAATTAATTTTTAAGCCATCACGCTGAAATGCAATACCGAAGTCCGGGCTTCGTCGAAGACTACTTGACCAAAATTTCAACCAATTTGGTTGAAAAATGAGAGCGTGACAGTGCCGCCTCAACTTTCACGAAAAGCCGGATATGACGTCATCAAAGACATTTATCGAAAAAAAGAGAAAAACGTTCGGGGATATCAATCCCAGGAACTCTCATGTAAAATTTCATAAAGATCGGCCCAGTAGTTTGGTCTGAATCGCTCTACACGCACGCACGCACGCACGCACACACACACACACACACATACACCACGACCCTCGTTTCGATTCCCCCTCGATGTTAAAATATTTAGTCAAAACTTGACTAAATATAAAAAGCATGTCAGTATCTTGCATGTGAAGGAAATTGGTGGTGAAATTCAATACATTTCATCCCAAAACTCGATTCCTTCGAAAACGTGCACCGAGTGGTTACGTCCCTTGACTGAGAAGGGAAGGGTTTTACGATGAAGCACATTTCTAAGTTTAAGGCTGGAGTACACTTTGGAGGCCAAATTTCAAAGTGATTAGGTAGCTTTAAAAGTTACTTTTTCTGTTAGTTCAATGTTTGCTTTATCAGGAAAATACAAAATATAAAGGGCTTAACGCGCAAAATTTTAAGATAACGACTGAAGTTTAAGCATAGGTATCAGATTTTTTCACGCAAACACTACTGAATAAGTTGCAATATTGTATTGTGAAAATGTAAACAAAATAACAATCAGATGATCACAAACTGAAGAAGAGAAATAGGGAAGCAAAATAGAACATTAAACGTAGTGATTTTACTTGTGAATTCGGGAAAAAATCCTTTTGTATCCATTTTGAAGCTCAATTTGAAGCATGGAACACCAACAAACATTGATTAAAAGTGTTAAAGTGATTACAGTGTTCAGAAATAGTGTTAGATACCAAGTTGAGTTATCCCTCTTTACCAATTTAAAAAAAAATACACCTCTTAACGCGCAAAATTTTGAACTGTGATGCTTTTACTACCCCCACCCCCTTCCCATTTGTCAGAAAAGAGTGCATATTATCTTCCAAATAGAAAAGCAGGGTAGTCAGATGATCAAAAACTTAAGAAGAGAAAGAGGGAAGCAAAATAGAACATCCAACATAATGATTTAACTTGTGAATTATGAGAAAACTATTTTTTTTACCCATTTGTGAAGCTTAATTTGAAACTTGGAACACAGACAAACATATATTAAAAGTGTTAAAGTGATTACAGTGTTCAGAAATAGTGTTAGATACCAAGTTGAGTTATCCCTCTTTACCACTGTTAAAAGAAATACACCTCTTGTCGCGCAAAATCTTGAACTGTGATACTTTTACTTCCCCCACCCCCTACCCATTTTTTCAGAAAAGAGTGCATAATTATTATCTACCAAATAGAAAAGCAGGGTAGTCAGATGATCAAAAACTTCAGAACAGAAATAGGGAAGCAAAATAGAACATCCAACATAGTGATTTAACTGGTGAATTCTAAAAAAAACCCACTTTTTTTACTCATTTTATTAGCTTAATTTAAAGCTTGGAACTGAAGACAGAGAAAAAAATTAAAAGTGCTAAAGTGGTTACAGTGTTCAGAAATAGTGTTTGATACCAAGTTGAGTTATCCCTCTTCATCACAGTTAAAAGAAACACACCTCTTGTCGCGCAAAATCTTGAACTGTGATGCTTTTACTACCCCCACCCCCTACCCATTTTTCAGAAAAGAGTGCATATTATCTTTCAAATAGAAAAGCAGGGTAGTCAGATGATCAAAAACTTAAAGAAGAGAAAGAGGGAAGCAAAATAGAACATCCAACATAATGATTTAACTTGTGAATTATTAAAAAACCATTTTTTTACCCATTTTTGAAGCTTAATTTGAAACTTGGAACACAGACAAACACAAATCAAAAGTGTTAAAGTGATTACAGTGTTCAGAAATAGTGTTAGATACCAAGTTGAGTTATCCCTCTTTACCAATTTAAAAAAAAATACACCTCTTAACGTGCAAAATTTTGAACTGTGATGCTTTTACTACCCCCACCCCCTTCCCATTTGTCAGAAAAGAGTGCATATTATCTTCCAAATAGAAAAGCAGGGTAGTCAGATGATCAAAAACTTAAGAAGAGAAAGAGGGAAGCAAAATAGAACATCCAACATAATGATTTAACTTGTGAATTATGAGAAAACTATTTTTTTTACCCATTTTGAAGCTTAATTTAAAACTTGGAACACAAACAAACATAAATTAAAAGTGTTAAAGTGATTACAGTGTTCAGAAATAGTGTTAGATACCAAGTTGAGTTATCCCTCTTTACCACTGTTAAAAGAAATACACCTCTTGTCGCGCAAAATCTTGAACTGTGATACTTTTACTTCCCCCACCCCCTACCCATTTTTTCAGAAAAGAGTGCATATTATCTACCAAATAGAAAAGCAGGGTAGTCAGATGATCAAAAACTGAAGAACAGAAATAGGGAAGCAAAATAGAACATCCAACATAGTGATTTAACTGGTGAATTCTGAAAAAACCCACTTTTGTATTCATTTTATTAGCTGAATTTTAAAGCTTGGAAGACAGAGAGAAAAAAAATGAAAGTGCTAAAGTGGTTACAGTGTTCAGAAATAGTGTTTGGTACCAAGTTGAGTTATCCCTCTTCATCACAGTTAAAAGAAACACACCTCTTGTCGCGCAAAATCTTGAACTGTGATGCTTTTACTACCCCCACCCCCTACCCATTTTTCAGAAAAGAGTGCATATTATCTTTCAAATAGAAAAGCAGGGTAGTCAGATGATCAAAAACTTAAAGAAGAGAAAGAGGGAAGCAAAATAGAACATCCAACATAATGATTTAACTTGTGAATTATTAAAAAACCATTTTTTAACCCATTTTTGAAGCTTAATTTGAAACTTGGAACACAGACAAACATAAATTAAAAGTGTTAAAGTGATTACAGTGTTCAGAAATAGTGTTAGATACCAAGTTGAGTTATCCCTCTTTACCAATTTAAAAAAAAACCCACCTTTTAACGCGCAAAATTTTGAACTGTGTTGCTTTTACTTCCCCCACCCCCTACCCATTTTTTCAGAAAAGAGTGCATATTATCTACCAAATAGAAAAGCAGGGTAGTCAGATGATCAAAAACTTAAGAACAGAAATAGGGAAGCAAAATAGAACATCCAACATAGTGATTTAACTGGTGAATTCTGAAAAAAACCCACTTTTTTACTCATTTTATTAGATGAATTTTAAAGCTTGGAAGACAGAGAGAAAAAAAATGAAAGTGCTAAAGTGGTTACAGTGTTCAGAAATAGTGTTTGGTACCAAGTTGAGTTATCCCTCTTCATCACAGTTGAAAGAAACACACCTCTTGTCGCGCAAAATCTTGAACTGTGATGCTTTTACTACCCCCACCCCCTACCCATTTTTCAGAAAAGAGTGCATATTATCTTCCAAATAGAAAAGCAAGGTAGTCAGATGATCAAAAACTTCAGAACAGAAAGAGGGAAGCAAAAAACAACATCCAACAGAGTGATTTAACTGGTGAATTCAGAAAACACACACTGTTTTACTCATTTTATAAGCTGAATTTAAAGCTTGGAAGACAGAACAAATAAATTAAAAGTGCTAAAGTGGTTACAGTGTTCAGAACTAGTGTTAGATACCAAGTTGAGTTATCCCTCTTCATCACAGTTAAAAGAAACACACCTCTTGTCGCACAAAATGTTATACTGTGATGCTTTTACTACCCCCACCCCCTACCCATTTTTCAGAAAAGAGTGCATATTATCTTCCAAATAGAAAAGCAAGGTAATCAGATGATCAAAAACTTAAGAAGATAAATAGGGAAGCAAAATAGAATATCCAAAATAGTGATTTAACTGTTGATTTCAGAAAAAAGACACTTTTTTTTAATCATTTTTGAAGCTGAATTAGAAGTTTGGAAGACAGAAAAAAAAGAAAAAAAGTGCTAAAGTGGTTACAGTGTTCAGAAATAGTTGAGTTTTTGCTCTTTATAAAAGAAACACACCTCTTGTCGCGCAAAATCTTGAACTGTGATCCTTTTACTACCCCCGCCCTCTACCCATTTGAACAGAAAAGAGTGCATAATTTGTATTCTCTTCCAATTAGAAAAATAAGTAAAAGCAACTGGACATTTTTAAAATACATCTTTTCTGTCAGTCCAAGGATTGCTTAGTCCATTAAAAACAAACAGACTAGGATTTAACGCACCCATTTTAAGAAAAAGTTAACATGATAATTGATATATCAGACTTTTTTTATGCAATTACTATTGAAGATTCCAGACAAGGTAAAATAATCATTTTATATCCTTTGTCACATTTTTATTTTATTTTTTTATAAATCTATCTATAGCGAGTCTTGTCTCTTTGTGTCATTTAGTTATTTTCAAGAATTCTATCCTGGCAACAACAACAACAAAAACACCTACCTACCTACCTACCCTATTTTTTTTTTTTTTAGCCATGTTAATAGAAACAGACGACGGGCGCTGTGGCGGGGTGGTAAGACGTCGGCCTCTTAATCGGAAGGTCGAGGGTTCGAATCCCGGTCGCGGCCGCCTGGTGGGTTAAGTGTGGAGATTTTTCCGATCTCCCAGGTCAACTTATGTGCAGACCTGCTAGTGGCTTATCCCCCTTCGTGTGTACACGCAAGCACAAGATCAAGTGCGCACGGAAAAGATCCTGTAATCCATGTCAGAGTTCGGTGGGTTATAGAAACACGAAAATATCCAGCATGCTTCCTCCGAAAGCGGCGTATGGCTGCCTTAATGGCGGGGTAAAAACGGTCATACACGTAAAATTCCACTCGTGCAAAAAACACGAGTGTACGTGGGAGTTTCAGCCCACGAACGCAGAAGAAGAAGAAGAAGAAGAAGAATAGAAACAGACAATTTATTTGTTTTGGCCTAAAGATCTTGAAACATTTGTTTTAATAGAGAAATAACAAGTACAGCCATTAGCTGTGTCACTCGAATTTCTTTGTCAGGCTGAAACTTAGCTGTTGCGTTGGTGTCTGCTGTGTGTATCTGGGTCCAAAGCAACTTTCACATTCTCATCTACACACTCACGTTACACAAGTATATATATATACAATTCCACCCACAGAGGCGTTCGGGGATGGGGGTCTCGCACTCGGGCGAATCACACCACAAAATACAAAGTATAACGTACACAGATTTTACTATTGAACCCAAAAGCAAATTAAATCATGAATAAATCAATCAAGCAAAACTTCCACACAATGACACACTCACTCTCGGTTCACACTGTGCTCTGGACGTGCACACTTGGCAGCACGTATACCGTTCCGGCACCGTTTGTCTTCCTGCAAGTCCAACATAGGCACACGATTGTCCAAGAATCACAATAATCCTCGTGAATGTCACAGCAGGCATAGTAGAAAAGTCCAAAAGGGTGCGTTGATGGTGGTAATCCGGTGTACACACACACACACACACACACACACACACACACACACACACACACTCCGGTTTGGTAAGTTACCTGATAAATAATGTAGCCTGTGGATTTAACGGGGAGATTCTGGCGCGTTTGTCACCAAGAACGTAAAAAAACCCAGGATATCATCATGATGCCTCTCTACAAAAACCAGGCAGTCTAGGAACTCTTCATCTAAAGTCAGTCAGTATTAGCCCCTCAACACAATCCTCATCTTGTCCCATAGTGATTTCTGCCGCCAAAGAACGTGTGGTTCTTAACTCACAAGACGGATTTGTCGTCTTCCATTGCGAAATTCAGATCTACCCCAACTACGTGCATTGATCTGAGCAATAAAATGTAGATGCGATAATCTGCAAACATCTCTTCAACACAATCTACATCTTGTCCCATCGTGATTTCTGTCGGCAAAGAACATGTGGTTCTCAACTCACAAGACCGATTTGTCATCTTTCAGAAATTCAGATCTGCCCCAAGTACGTGCAATAAAATGTAGAAGCGATAATCTGAAAAAAAATCTGTTCGCGTGAACGCTGCCACGTTGTCATCAGTCCGATGTCTTTTATCCAGAGCAGGGATGAACACACTTTTTCATCAGTAGTTTGTTATGTTTATCCGCAGACTGCTTTCCATTACTTGTCGTCTGTTTTAGCTTGACTCGTGGGGTTCTTCAGCCAGGCAAAAAGTGCTTGTTTACTGACACGTTCTCACGCACGACATGTCGTAAATGCAAGTTCTAACGATTGTTTTTTATTGCACTGATAGAGAATGTCGATATTTGTAAACGTCTGCCATTTCCTAATGTTTATTTCATTATTTTGCATACGGGTATGGCTAGTAAGTGGATAATCTGTTACGACACGAAACGCGTTCTAAATCCGGGAAGGGAGGCTACTCCAACGTAGAAGGGAGGCTACTCCAACGTACTTTCCAAAGTGTGCTCCAGCCTTAAATACCATTGTTTTGTTGAACGAAATTGACCCCATGAAAGTAAAGTACCTAAGGTCGATCATCGGTACTATGGAAGAGAGGGGGGCTTTTCAGTGTGAAGTTTATACAAGATCAACAAGGTCGAATCAGAAACCTGGTTCAATCGGAAAATGATATCGCTACATCGGACTCTTGGGTTTGTGTACAAGCGAATGCATGCTCTTGTGACGTTTACACCCCTGGACGGATATGAGATAGCGAACATGATCTCTAACCAGGTAAGGAATTACAATAGACTTCAATTGGAAACTTCGAAGTTATCATGATCGATTTTCGGTTTTGTTTTCGTGATCAGTGAAAAGCAAAAAATTAATTGTTTTGCCTTTCAAAAGCAGTGTTTGGAATTAACTCACGTTGCCCAAGAGAATGTATGCGTCAATTTACGTCAAGCAGTCGACGTCATCACTTCGCATGAATAATTGTCCCGGTGTTTTGCGGCCTTTCTGTCTTTACTATACTTGTAAAATGAATGCCCCTCGCTGCTAACAGAGACTAGTTGAGCGTACATCAATACGCCCATTTTGCTCACAAGGCCTACTGGAAGAAGTAATTTATGACGTCATCCAAATGTCATAATATTATTACAGAAGGCATCTTTTTGCGGGCGAACTTAGCACGGTTGTATGGACGAAGAGGCTTGAATTGAATACGAAATAAAAAGTTTGGACCCTAACTAAGACCGAGCTGGCCGTAATAACGCAGAATTCATAGTTATTGTTTTTTGTCGTTGACATTGACAACCGGAAGTCGCTATCGTATATGGGGCTGGCAACTCCTGTAAACCCTTCACCGTCTGAGTGAAGTTCCGTTCGTTGCCGTTAGATTCTCGTCCGTTCATGACATGCAGAAGAAATTAAACAAAAGGGAACAAATTCAATTCGGCGGTTAGTTCCGTGCTCGTTACTGAATGCCAAAGAACTGGTCGCAATAGTGAATACTTGATCACATATAATGTCGAAAGGTGTCTGAACGGACGAGAAACTAACCTGTCTCAGAATCCGTTACATTCTAAACCAAGCTTGATTGAATTCCAATGAATCTTTAACCATAAAAACATAGGAATTATTCCCTTACACATATCTGTGTTCCTCACGTAAAAGGTGTGTTTTCTGCAGCAAAATGAACTTCATGGAGAACTTCCCCATCCACCTGATCAAAGAAAAGCTGAACATCTGCACTATGCACCACTTTAGGTGAGATATATGTGTGTGTGTGTATGTGTGTTTGTGTGTGTGTGTGTGTGTGTGTGTATGTTGGTGAGGGAGTTTGTGTGTGTGTGTGTGTGTGTGTGTGTGTGTGTGTGTGTTGGTGAGGGAGTTTGTGTGTGTGTGTGTGTGTTTGTGTGTGTGTGTTGGTGAGGGAGTTTGTGTGTGTGTGCATATATGTGAGTGTGTGTGTGTGTGTTGGTGAGGGAGTTTGTGTGTGTGTGTGTGTTGGTGAGGGAGTTTGTGTGTGTGTGTGTGTGTTGGTGAGGGAGTTTGTGTGTGTATATATGTGAGTGTGTGTGTGTATTTATATATGAGTGTGTGTGTGTGTGTGTTGGTGAGGGAGTTTGTGTGTGTGTATTTATATGTGAGTGTGTGTGTGTGTGTGTTGGTGAGGGAGTTTGTGTGTGTGTGTGTGTGTGTTGGTGAGGGAGTTTGTGTGTGTATATATGTGAGTGTGTGTGTGTGTGTGTTGGTGAGGGAGTTTGTGTGTGTGTGTTGGTGAGGGAGTTTGTGTGTGTGTGTGTGTTGGTGAGGGAGTTTGTGTGTGTGTGTGTGTTGGTGAGGGAGTTTGTGTGTGTGTGTGTGTTGGTGAGGGAGTTTGTGTGTGTGTGTGTGTTGGTGAGGGAGTTTGTGTGTGTGTATATATGTGAGTGTGTGTGTGTGTGTGTTGGTGAGGGAGTTTGTGTGTGTGTATATATGTGAGTGTGTGTGTGTGTGTGTGTGTGTGTGTGTGGGAGTGTGTGAGTGTGTGTGTGTGTAGGTGAGGGAGTTTGTGTGTGTGTATATATGTGAGTGTGTGTGTGTGTGTTGGTGAGGGAGTTTGTGTGTGTGTGTGTGTGTATAATTATATGAGTGTGTGTGTGTGTTGGTGAGGGAGTTTGTGTGTGTGTGTGTGTGTTGGTGAGGGAGTTTGTGTGTGTGTATATATGTGTGTGTGTGTGTGTGTGTGTTGGTGAGGGAGTTTGTGTGTGTGTATATATGTGTGTGTGTGTGTGTGTGTGTGTGTGTGTGTGTGTTGGTGAGGGAGTTTGTGTGTGTGTTGGTGAGGGAGTTTGTGTGTGTGTGTGTGTGTGTGTGTGTGTGTGTGTGTTGGTGATGGAGTTTGCGTGTGTATGTCTGTGTTGGTGAGGGAGTTTGTGTATACGAGTTTGTGTGTGTTTGTGTGTGAGTGTGTGTGTGTGTGTGTGTGTGTGTGTGTGTGTGTGTGTGTGTGTTGGTGGCGGAGTTTGCGTGTGTATGTCTGTGTTGGTGAGGGAGTTTGTGTGTGTGTGTGTGTGTGTGTGTGTGTGTGTGTGTGTGTGTGTGTGTGTGTACATGTTGGTGGCGGAGTTTGCGTGTGTGTGTATGTCTGTGTTGGCGAGGGAGTTTGTGTATGTGTGTGTATGTGTGTGCGTGTTGGCGGTGTGCGTGTATGTGTGTGTGTGTGTGCGTGTGTGCGTGTATGTGTGTGTTTTTATGTCGTCTGAATGTGTTTGTATGATTGTGTGCCGATGTGGGTTTGTGTGTTTGTGTGTGTGTGTGTGTGTGTGTGTGTTGGTGAGGGAGCTTGTGAGTGTGTGTATGTGTGTGTGTGTGTGTGTGTGTGTGTGTGTGTGTGTTGGTGAGGGAGTTTGTGAGTGTGTGTGTGTGTGTGTGTGACTGTCAGTCAGTCTTTCTTGTTACCTGCTCAGCCACGAACGTTACTGTTGTTTGTGTGTGTGTGTGAGTGTGTGTGTGTGTGTGTGTGTGTGACTGTCAGTCAGTCTTTCTTGTTACCTGCTCAGCCACGAACGTTACTGTTGTTTGTGTGTGTGTGTGTGTGTGTGTGTGTGTGTGAGACTGTCAGTCAGTCTTTCTTGTTACCTGCTCAGCCACGAACGTTACTGTTGTTTGTGTGTGTGTGTGAGTGTGTGTGTGTGTGTGTGTGACTGTCAGTCAGTCTTTCTTGTTACCTGCTCAGCCACGAACGTTACTGTTGTTTGTGTGTGTGTGTGTGTGTGTGTGTGTGTGTGTGTGTGTGTGACTGTCAGTCAGTCTTTCTTGTTACCTGCTCAGCCACGAACGTTACCGTTGTTTGTGTGTGTGTGTGTGTGTGTGTGTGTGTGTGTGTGTGTGTGACTGTCAGTCAGTCTTTCTTGTTACCTGCTCAGCCACGAACGTTACCGTTGTTTGTGTGTGTGTGTGTGTGAGTGTGTGTGTGTGTGTGTGTGTGTGACTGTCAGTCAGTCTTTCTTGTTACCTGCTCAGCCACGAACGTTACTGTTGTTTGTGTGTGTGTGTGTGTGTGTGTGTGTGTGTGTGTGTGACTGTCAGTCAGTCTTTCTTGTTACCTGCTCAGCCACGAACGTTACTGTTGTTTGTGTGTGTGTGTGAGTGTGTGTGTGTGTGTGTGTGTGTGTGTGACTGTCAGTCAGTCTTTCTTGTTACCTGCTCAGCCACGAACGTTACCGTTGTTTGTGTGTGTGTGTGTGTGTGTGAGTGTGTGTGTGTGTGTGACTGTCAGTCAGTCTTTCTTGTTACCTGCTCAGCCACGAACGTTACCGTTGTTTGTGTTTGTGTGTGTGTGTGTGAGTGTGTGTGTGTGTGTGACTGTCAGTCAGTCTTTCTTGTTACCTGCTCAGCCACGAACGTTACCGTTGTTTGTGTGTGTGTGTGTGAGTGTGTGTGTGTGTGTGTGTGTGACTGTCAGTCAGTCTTTCTTGTTACCTGCTCAGCCACGAACGTTACCGTTGTTTGTGTGTGTCCGCTAGGCGCAACACAGTAATCACTCACGACAGCCGGAAAAGTCGAAATCTGTTTATCGTCAAATTCGTAAGTCATTTTTATATTTAGTCAAGTTTTGACTAAATGTTTTAACATAGAGGGGGAATCGAAACGAGGGTCGTGGTGTATGTGTGTGTGTGCGTGCATGCGTGCGTGTGTGTAGAGCGATTCAGACCAAACTACTGGACCGATCTTTATGAAATTTTACATGAGAGTTCCTGGGGTTGATCTCCCCGAATTTTTTTCTTCTCTTTTTTGATAAATGTCTTTGATGACGTCATATCCGGCTTTTCGTGAAAGTTGAGGCGGCACTGTCACGCACTCATTTTTCAACCAAATTGGTTGAAATTTTGGTCAAGTAATCTTCGACGAAGCCCGGACTTCGGTATTGCATTTCAGCTTGGTGGCTTAAAAATTAATTAATGACTTTGGTCATTAAAAATCGGAAAATTGTAGAAAAATTATTTTTTTTATAAAACGATTCAAATTTACGTTCGTTTTATTCTCCATCATTTTCTGATTCCAAAAACAAATAAATATGTTATATTTAGATTAAAAAAAAAGCTCTGAAAATTAAAAATATAAAAATTATTATCAACATTAAATTGTCGAAATCAATTTAAAAACACTTTCATCTTATTCCTTGTCGGTTCCTGATTCCAAAAACATATAGATATGATATGTTTGGATTAAAAGCACGCTCAGAAAGTTAAAACGAAGAGAGGTACAGAAAAGCGTGCCATCCTTCTCAGCGCAAGTACTACCCCGCTCTTCTTGTCAATTTCACTGCCTTTGCCATGAGCGGTGGACTGACGATGCTACGAGTGATACGGTCTTGCTGAAAAAGTGCATTGCGTTCCGTTTCATTCTGTGAGTTCGACAGCTACTTGACTAAATGTTGTATTTTCGCCTTACGCGACTTGTTATTCTTCTCATTGTGATGACACCATGCATGCCCGTACGCTTGAGTGCGGACAGCCACGCAGATAGACAGACAGACGCGTTCGCATGTTCATTCTGTTAATTCGCATCATGCACACAATACGCAGAGATACACTGAGCACAAAAGTTAAGGATATTTTTTACATTTAGTCAAGTTTTGACTAAATGTTTTAACGTAGAGGGGGGAATCGAGACGAGGGTCGTGGTGTATGTGTGTCTGTGTGTGTGTGTAGAGCGATTCAGACTAAACTACTGGACCGATCTTTATGAAATTTGACATGAGAGTTTCTGGGTATGAAATCCCCAGACGTTTTTTTCATTTTTTCGATAAATGTCTTTTATGACGTCATATCCGGCTTTTCGTGAAAGTTGAGGCGGCACTGTCACGCTCTCATTTTTCAACCAAATTGGTTGAAATTTTGGTCAAGTAATCTTCGACGAAGCCCGGACTTCGGTATTGCATTTCAGCTTGGTGGCTTAAAAATTAATTAATGACTTTGGTCATTAAAAATCTGAAAATTGTAAAAAAAATATTGTTTTCATAAAACGATCCAAATTTACGTTCATCTTATTCCCCATCATTTTCTGATTCCAAAAACATATACATATGTTATATTTGGATTAAAAACAAGCTCTGAAAATTAAAAATATAAAAATTATTATCAAAATTAAATTGTCCAAATCAATTTAAAAACACTTTCATCTTATTCCTTGTCGATTCCTGATTCCAAAAACATATAGATATGATATGTTTGGATTAAAAACACGCTCAGAAAGTTAAAACGAAGAGTGGTACAGAAAAGCGTGCTATCCTTCTCAGCGCAAGTACTACCCCGCTCTTCTTGTCAATTTCACTGCCTTTGCCGTGCGCGGTGGACTGACGATGCTACGAGTATACGGTCTTGCTGCGTTGCATTGCGTTCAGTTTCATTCTGTGAGTTCGACAGCTACTTGACTAAATGTTGTATTTTCGCCTTACGCGACTTGTTTTTATTGTTATAGCCCAGATATTAAACAGGAATTTTCTTGTCAAAAAACATACGTGTATTTGAAGATTTGCCTTTCTTCCGCTCAAAGATGTGTTTCTTGGATTTGAGCAATATTTGGGTATGACGTAACAGGTTCTTGATCACGCCTACCCTCAAAAATGGATTTTTTTGACGACATGATTCACGTCAAATCGTCAAAACGGTGACTTAAACTAACCGATATTATACATTTTGGTGTCTTACCTAACAGATGTGTGCGTTTCAATCTGCCACGCAGTCAAGTTGATCTAGCGTGTGAAAGAGAGCAACCACAATCCTGGAAAATGGCAAGAAATTCTAGTTTTTGCTGGTTAGCTGCAGTTGATATGCAATAAATATAAAACTACACATAGCAGCCTTTCTAAATTTCACAGAACGATGACAAATGTCTTGAGGTCAAATATTGCTCAAATCCAGGAAACACATCTTCGAGCAGAAGAAAGGCAGCTCTTCAAATACACACTGAAAAAATACCCTCAACTTTTTGTGCTCAGTGTATGTACATGAGCACGGACAGACAGATGGACATGCGATGATGTGTTTCTGGGTCTGCCCCTCTCTGTCTCTCCATCGCTGTCTGTCCGTCTCTCTCATTCACTACTAGGCACACACGCATGCACGCACGAACAAACTGACACATGCAAGAATGAAAGACGGAAAAAATGGAAGAAAGAAAGACAGAAAAGATAATGAAAAAGAAGATATAGAGATAAAGAAAAGGTTCGAACAAGAAATATTTCTCATCCCATGTTGGGAAATATGTGTTTGTGTGTGTCTGTGTGCGTGTCTGTGTACGATTGGGTGTGTTTGTGTACTTGCTTGCTTGCGTGTTTATGTGTGTTTTCATCTCACAGGGCTACTGCAAAGTGTTTCGTAAGCTGGACTGGCAGGAGCTACCGATGGAAGATGTATTAACATTGGAACGTAAGATGAACGTTGTTTGCACTCTTGTTCACCATCATATACTGAACTCCAAAAGAAACGCAAGATTAAGAAATTTAATCTCATTCTTTGGCATTTCATTTTGACGAGATATAATCGAACGAATTTCACGAAAATTGGTACCAAGCATCTTGGGGCAATGTTCTTTGATTGTCACTAACAAAACAACGTTACCGAAAGAAAGTTCTCATCGCCAGGCTCAGTAACGCGTGTGTCCCCCATTGGCGTTGACAAGGGCCTGACATCTGTCTCTCATGGAGCGCACCAGGCGGTTGACGGTGTTCCTAGAGGTTTCTGTAGCTGGGAGGAACGGTTGGCGCAGGTGCTGACGGTAGATGACCCGGTCCTGGCGAGCAGTAGTCACACGAGGTCGTCCGCTTCTAGCGCCATCCCGGGTGCTGCCGCTGGCTTGGAATCAGGTCCACAGACGACAGATGGTCGAGGTTGCCACGCCCATGACATTTGCAATGGCAGCTGGGCGATTTCCAGCTTGCAATCGCCCGATTGCTCTCTCCCGGTCAATGGCGCTCAGTCTTGGCATGCTTCTACTGTACAAATGGCTGATTTCAGACAGTGGACGGAGACAGGTTTTTGTTCCTTGTGTGAGCTGAGTACTCTAAACGAAAAAAATCAGGTCTGGCAGCTTTTGTGTGGGCTGCGCGAGCGAAAAACAGTCTCAATCTTCAGCACGCTGCAGAGAGCGCACTCTGGGCGCTGCACACGTGATTTTTACAGGCTACGTGCAGGACACTATGATAACTCATGCTCGTGCAGAATGTTCACCTGAAACCCACCTTCAGCGCATTGTCAAACCTTTGCACAGACCTCACTAGCTGGGTTGACCCTTCCAACACACTAACGCCTTTATGGTCAGGAGTAGAATTGACTCACTTAGGTATGAAAGAAGAAGAAGAATGTGTTTCATTTGTCCAACTTTTATGTCTTACCGGAGTATAATCAGTGAGTCCTAGTAATAAGCAAAGTTCGTCTGTATGGACGGACAGTACAGACGGACAGTACAGACGGACAGCTAGACGTGGAAGCCAGAGCCGCTTTGAAACTGTGCACACTCCTAGGGTTTAATGACCTCCCTGACGGGCGCTGTGGCCTTGTGGAAACGATCGTGTAATCAAGAGTTCGATGGGTTATGGAAACACGAAAACATATGACGGCTTACTAGTGCCAAAACTACATAATTGTAATTATCACGTGAAAATGACTAATTTTCACGTGTTAATTACTAATTTTCACGTGTTAATTACTAATTTTGTTTACGTGTTATATATACTAATTGTCAGTTTTGGCTCGCTTCCTGACGGATTGCTAGAGCCAAAAATAAAAATTAGTCATTTTCACGTGAAAATTAGTAATCAACACGTTCAGTTTTGGCTCATTTCCTGACGGATTACTAGAGCCAAAACTGAAAATTAGTAATTAACACGTGAAAATAGTAATTATTACGTGAAAATTAGTAACTAACACTGTCATGGTATCATACATGGCTCGCCGAGACTACAATACGTTTGTGCTATTCACGTGTCACGTGTTTCCGCCCAGCACTTCCTGGGAGCTAGCACATGGCGGCTAGAAGACATGTTAGAATCCTGATGAGTTGAAATTAAAGTTCTAAACTTGAACGGACCCGTTTCAGTATTTATGAGTGCATGGACAGCATGACATCATGACATGGTGGCAGCGACGGGATTAATCTTTGAGTGATTAGCGTGCGACATATCACAGAAAGACCAAGATGCCAGGATTCAAACCACCAGAAAATTTTGACTTTCGACAGCCAGCCGGGTGGCAAGCGTGGAGAGAGAGATTTGCTAGATTTCGTCTCGCGTCAAAACTCAACAAGGAGGACGGAGATGTACAGGTTAGCAGTTTTATTTACGCAATGGGGGCACAAGCGGAGAGCATTTTTAAACAATTTGCTCTGACAGCAGAACAACAGAAAAGTTTTGACATTGTGGCGCAACGGTTTGACACCCACTTCACCCCCAAACGAAATCTCATTCACGAGAGAGCGTTGTTCCACCAGAGAAGCCAACAACAAGGTGAAACTATCGAAGAATATGTTCGTGACCTGTTCAAGCTAGCAGAATTCACCGAGTTCCCTGACAGGGATAACACCATACGAGACAGAGTTGTCTTAGGTGTCACAGATCAGAACTTGTCTCAAAAGCTTCAGCTCGAACCAGACCTAGATTTGGACAAGGCAGTGACGATGGCTCGCCAGCACGAGCAAGTAAAGGCACAGATGGCAGAGCAGCGTGGCGTCAGCAGCAACGTGGACGAAGTCAACAAATCCAGTGTTGGCGGCAGCAGTTTCCAGAGAGGAAGAGGCCGTAACCATGGTCACCGAGGCGGCGCTCAAGGTTTCTCCGGCCATCGCGGCAGCAGCTCAAGTCATCGCGGCGGCAGCTCAAGTCATCGCGGCGGCAGCACAAGTCAGCGCGGCGGCAGACAGTCAGGCCAACGTTCGTGCTACAAGTGTGGTAACAGTCCACACGAAAGAGGTACAGTCTGTCCAGCAATGGGGAAAACTTGTCGAGCCTGTGGTAAATCTAACCATTTTCAGTCTGTGTGCCGGTCCAAACAAACACTGGACAATCTCACTAACTCTGAACAGGGCGAGAAGTTCTTTTTGGGTAGTCTAGAAACCACAGAAAACGAACCACCATGGAGAGTTTCCCTTAGCATAGGAAATAGGGTGGTCAATTTCAAAATAGACACAGGGGCTGATGTATCTGTCATTTCGGAATCTGAGTTCAAAAAGATGAGTCCAAGACCCAAACTTCACACTAGTCATGCCAAACTAGAGTCCCCGGGAGGTCCTGTTGAGAATATGGGTCAGTTTGTAGCGCAAACAAGCTTTAAGGGAAAGCGTACAACCTTCAGAGTTTACGTTTTGAGAGGGGAAACAGATAGTCTCCTCAGCAGGAGCACAGCTTTGAAGCTAGGTCTAGTTAAGAGGCTAGATGAAATGAACAACTTAGCATTTGGGGACATAGGCGTCCCAGTCAAATGTGATCCAATCAAGATCGTTCTGAATGAAGACGCAGAACCGTACAGCATTTCAGTTCCGAGACGCGTTCCGATTCCGTTGTTACCAAAAGTTGAGAGAGAACTTCAACGCATGCTTTCGGATGGCATCATAGAAAAGGTCACCGAACCGACAGACTGGTGTGCACCGATCGTGCCAGTATTGAAAAAGAATGGAAACGTTCGCATCTGTGTTGATTTGAAACGTTTGAATCGGTCGGTCAAGCGGGAGCGCTACACACTTCCAACGTTGGAAGACATGACACACAAACTCGCAGGGGCGAAAGTTTTTACAAAACTCGATGCGACTTCCGGTTTCTGGCAAATTCCTCTACAGGAAGAATCAGCAAAACTGACAACGTTCATGACGCCATTTGGAAGGTTTTACTTCAAACGGTTGCCGTTCGGGATTTCACTCGCACCCGAAATCTTCCAAAGAACCATGGAAGACATGCTTCAAGGCATAGACGGAGTCGTTTGCTTCATGGATGATGTCGTTGTCAGTGGCGACTCTGAGGCAGAGCATGATGAACGTCTCAGGCAGGTTCTAGAGCGCGTAAGACAGGCGGGGCTCAAGCTGAACAAAGAAAAGTGTGAGTTTCGGAAAACGAAGCTTGACTTTCTGGGTCACACGATCAGCCAAGACGGCATTCAACCTGATCTGTCAAAGGTCAAGGCTATCATAGAGATGACAGAGCCTCAAGACGTGAGCGAGTTGCGTCGGTTTCTCGGGATGGTTAACTACCTCGGTCGGTTCATTCCAAACCTCGCGGACATACTTAAGCCACTGAACGCGCTTCTTCACAAAGATACACAGTGGATCTGGGATAGTGAACAGCGACAGGCGTTCGAGCAGGTGAAAAAGAGTATCACAAACGCACCAACGCTGGCGTTCTACGAGTTAGGTCGCGAAACAGTCGTGTGTTCAGATGCAAGCAGCTATGGCTTAGGCGGAGTCCTATACCAAGTGTATGAAGGCGAACTCAAACCTGTCGCGTTTTGTTCGCGAACACTCACATCAGCAGAATGCAAATACGCGCAGATCGAAAAAGAATGTCTTGCTGGGGTCTACGCGTGCGAAAAATTTCAAAGGTATCTTACAGGGTTACCGGAATTCAAGCTGATTACAGATCACAGACCTTTGGTTCCGCTGATTAACAAAAAGGATCTCACAGACACTCCTTTGCGGTGTCAGCGTATGTTGATGCGACTGATGCGTCACAACGTTGTCGCGGAATATGAACCAGGGAAAAATCTGGTTGTCGCCGATGCTCTGTCCAGATCTCCACTGGCAGAGACAGAGAGTCCAGAACAGAACACACTTGAAACAGATGTTCAAGTACATGTAGACGCGGTTCGCGCATCGTGGTCGGTCTCAGATGAAAAGCTAGAAGCTCTCAGAAAAGCAACACAAGAAGACGTTACGCTTCAAACAGCGTTAGAGTACACGCGATCGGGCTGGCCGCAATACAAAGAAGACGTGAAACTTGCGGCTCGTGAGTTTTACAGTGTCAAAGATGAACTGAGCGATCATGATGGATTACTAGTCAGAGGGTCAAGGATAGTAATCCCATTCTCCCACAGAAAAGATATTCTGGGCAAAATTCATGACGGGCATCAGGGCATTCAAAAATGCAGAGAAAGGGCAAACCAGTGTGTTTGGTGGTCAGGCATGGGTCAGGAAATCAAGGAAATGGTGGGGAGGTGTAGACATTGCTTAGAAAGCAAACCAACACAGCGAAAGGAACCTTTGATTACTTCAAAGTTACCTGAGTACCCATTTCAGAAAGTAGGGGTAGATCTACTAGCATTCAGGGGAGAGAACTACCTGTCATACGTAGACTACTACTCTCGCTTCATTGAGATTGAGCAGTTGTCCAGGGAAACAGCAGAAGAAGTGATCGGCAAGCTGAAAGACTTGTTCTCCAGACACGGGGTTCCAGAAATTGTGGTGTCGGACAATGGTACCCAATTCACGTCAGAAAAGTTTCAAGACTTCAGACACTCGTGGGGCTTCACGCACGTGACAAGCAGTCCACGGTATCCCCAGAGCAATGGTGAGGCGGAACGATCTGTGCAGACGTCCAAAACAATCTTGAAACAAAGCGATGTTGCCTTAGCCTTGCTATCCTACAGGGCTACCCCAATCCCATCACTTGGTGCAAGCCCAGCCGAGTTGGCGTTTGGGCGACAGCTTAGAACTCGTCTCCCAAGTCTCCCCAAATCCCTCATACCCCAAACACCTGTGGCGAAGGATTTCAAAGAACGGGACAGACAAGCAAAGCAGCAACAAAAAGAGAACTATGACCGTAGACATGGTGTCCAGTCTCTTCCCACCCTCGAGCCGGGTGAGACTGTCAAAATAAAGATCGACGGCGAAGACGGATGGCGACAGTCCGGACGTGTAGTTGAGCAGTGTGCCACTAGATCGTACGTGGTTCAAACACCGACAGGTAGACTGAGACGAAACAGACGACACCTTCGTCGGGCTCCAACAGGCGAAGAGGTGCAGATTCGAGATGAAACTGTTCCAAAATATCCTGCGGCAGGTGATTCTGTCGGCGCAGAGACTGTTGAACTTGAACTGCCAGATCCTCCAGATGTTGAAACTTCTCCTGTTCGTACCAGGAGTGGCAGGGAAGTCAAACTTCCACTACGGTTTCAGTGAAAACATTTGTTTCCATACTACGCGAAAGAGTCAGTGTAGTCACTTCTAGTCACATTCACTTTGGTGTGAAGTCGTGGTGCTTTTGTTTAAGTTTTAAGTCAGAGACACTGATGAGAGACTCAGTGCCCTGTTTGAGTCATTGTGTAGTTAAGTGTGCAAAAGGAACTTGCTTACATAACAAGAAATACTTTTAATTTCTGTCGTTAGAAATGTTCAACTTAATTAAAGTAAAAATATAAACTTAAAAAGAAAAGTGTCCATTTAAAGAAAGGGGGATGTCATGGTATCATACATGGCTCGCCGAGACTACAATACGTTTGTGCTATTCACGTGTCACGTGTTTCCGCCCAGCACTTCCTGGGAGCTAGCACATGGCGGCTAGAAGACATGTTAGAATCCTGATGAGTTGAAATTAAAGTTCTAAACTTGAACGGACCCGTTTCAGTATTTATGAGTGCATGGACAGCATGACATCATGACAAACACGTGAAAATGAGTAACTTGTATTAGTGTTCATCGGTAACTCAGTTTCAGCTTTGGCACTCCGTGCTAGCTATGGGCATGCACGCTAAATCTTCAACGAATCAGCGCTAGCCGCCGGAGTGCCAAAACCGATGAACACTGATAATTACTAATTTTCACGTGGTAATTACTCATTTTTACGTGTTAGTTACTAATTTTCACGTGAACTGGCAGTGTTAATTAGTAATTTTCACGTGATAATGGTAACCCCAGGATTTGGCACTAGTAAGCCGAGGCCAAAACTGAAACTTAGTAATTAACACGTGTTCCGTGTAATTAATAGTGATAACGCTTACTGACAGTGTTAATTATTAATTTTCACGAACGGATTGCTTGAGCCAAAACTGAAAATTAGTAATTTTCACGCGAAAAATAGTAATTAACACGTGAAAACGCAAACTGACAGTGTTAATTAGTAATTTTCACGTGATAATGGTAACCCCAGGTTTTGGCACTAGTAAGCCGTCACATAAACACCCAGCATGCTTTCCCGGAAAGCGGCGTATGGCTGCGGGGCTGACTGATGGCGGGGTAAGAACGGTCATACATGTAGGAGATTGTGGGAGTTTCAACTCATGAACAAAGAAGTGGAGAAGAGATGACCTGCCGACCAAAGGCCCGTGTAACGCTGTGTTGTTTACTGCAGGGAAGTCGCAGGAGCGGAAGACATCGGAGCTGATCCAAGACATTGTGCGACAGGAGATCTACATCGAGAGAGAATCTCCTTACGTCAACTACTATGAGGTCGGTCTCATGGGCGTTGTGTGTGTGTGTGTTTGAGTTTGAGTTTGAGCACGGTGTGTTTGTGTCAGTGTTTGAGTGTGTGTGTGTGTGTGTGTTTCACTTTGAATGTGTGTTTGTGTGTGTGTAGTACTGGTGACGGTGGCGTGGCCGTCCACCAACCGAACGATAGATGCATGGGAAGTAAACCCTCTGGAACGCTAGTATCATGATTGTGACCAGTTATTTCCCTTGTGTTGCGTTGTAATGGCCACATTAGCATTGGGAAGAACTAATGTTTGGGCATGAACATACTTGTTTTACCAACTTCTCCCGAATGTCATAGTTCTTACAAAAATGGATGGGTCATTTAAAAAAATTTTTTTTTTTATAGAGGATTAGTTGATAAGCCGTTTACGGCATTTGTTTAATGGTGAAACTGAGAGGCCTTGATTGTCTGTACGCTTCCATTTGCTAAAGACTACGCTATTTGTCCTGTAATACGATATTTTGCTTCAATTGGGCCAAAACAAGCAATCTCTGAGATATTATACATTTAGTCCACAATGACAAACACACACGCGCGCACGTACACGGGCAAACACACCCACCCACGCACACATGCACACGCGCGCACGCATATACACACTCATGTTACACACACACACACACACATACACACACACACACACACACACACACACACACACATACACCTCTTTCTCTCTGATCATCTCTTTCATCGTTACTATAGAAACGACAGCAGAAGGGCTATATTCTGTCGTCTAATATACACAAGATAATTATCATAACATATCATATTACAGCACAAAATAACGTAGTAACATGAACTGATATAAAAAACGCTGGACCCGAGTACTCTTCAGACTGGCTCGCTCCCCCAGTATGAAAGTTTTTGTCTTGTGCACGTGGATTTAAAAAAAAAACATTTTTAAATTTATTTTACACAATTAAAAAAATTATTAGAGTAAAATAAAACATTAAAACGTTCATAATAAACAATAGTAAACAAGAATTAAAAAAAAATTAAAAAAATTAAAAAATAGACCGCCCATGCCGGGAATCGAACCCGGATCACTTGGATTTAAAAAAAATAAAAAATAAAAATTATTTATTTATTTTACACAATTAAAAAAATTATTAGAGTGAAATAAAACATTAAAACGTTCATAATAAACAATAGTAAACGAGAATTTAAAAATATATATATATATATAGACCGCCCATGCCGGGAATCGATCCCGGATCATTTTGGCCATAGACTCTCTCGTGCTCTCTGTCTCTCTTTCACCGAGACCAAACCCTGCATTGTAATTTCTTTGCCGAGACCATTTCCTTATGGCATTCCGTTTGTCAAATAATTATTTGGATACTTTTTCATGTTTTTTTCACCAGTTTTAGCTAAATAATCATTATTTAGAAGCTCATGTGCTAAATAAGTAATTGTTTATAAACAATGTAAAACAATTCTAAATAATTTTTTGTTTACGTAAACCATTCATTGTTTACCTAAACAATTCATTGTTTACGTAAATAATTCATTGTTTACGTAAATAATTCGTTGTTTACGTAAATAATTATTGTTTACACAAATAATCACTTATTTCACAAAATAATATTTTTTGGGTGGATAAAGTGAGCAGGTGCTAAATAAATCATTGTTTACCTATATAATGCATTATTTAGCAGATTCGCTAAATAATGAAAACTGCTTTTACTTTCCCTAAACAATGAATTGTTTAGGGAAAGCAGTTTTCATTATTTAGGGGAATCAAGAATTGACTTCTAAGCTTCATTTTTTGTGTGTGTGTATATACTATAATTCAATACAAGGTATCTCCGAACATTATTGATCAGAAAATGTTCGTAAATTTGTTTATAACAGCAATTTGGGCTTGTAAAATAAGCAAAATAATATCCAAACAAAAGCTATTTTAAGATAAGAGTGTGTGGAGAGACCTTGTATTCAATTATAGTAATCACTGAAAGACATAAAACTTAGTTCAGAAGCGAATCCTAGAAACCCCTAAATAATGGAAAATGTGTTGGCTAAACAATTCATTGTTTACGTAAATAATTCATTGTTTACGTAAATAATGATTCATTTAGCAACATTGCTGATTGTTTATAAACAATGTAATATAAGTTTATTTCACAGAGTCAACTTTGTGTGCAGACTCTCTTCGGTGTCCGAACCTCCCCCCGTGTACACTACATTGGGTGTGCACGTTAAAGATCCCACGATTGACAAAAGGGTCTTTCCTGGCAAAATTGCTTAGGCACAGTTAATAATTGTCTACCTATACCCGTGTGACTTGGAATAATAGGCCGTGAAAGGTAAATATGCGCCGAAATGGCTGCAATCTACTGGCCGTATAAAATTTCATCTCACACGGCATCACTGCAGAGCGCCTAGAACTGTACCCACGGAATATGCGCGATATAAAGACTCATTGATTGATTGATTGATTGATTGATAAGTCTAAATAATATATTGTTTACGTAAAAAATATATTATTTAGACGTATTTTACATTGTTTGTAAACAATCAGCAATGTTTCTAAATAAATCATTATTTACGTAAACAATGAATTATTTACGTAAACAATGAATTGTTTAGGTAAATAATGAATGGTTTACGTAAAGAAAAAAATATTTAGAATTGTTTTACATTGTTTATAAACAATTACTTATTTAGCACATGAGCTTCTAAATAATGATTATTTAGCTAAAACTGGTGAAAAAAACATGAAAGAGTATCCAAATAATTATTTGACAAATGGAATGCCATATTTCCCCACCCGTTGTCTGGCTTGCACTGAAATCATGCTTCTCTCGTCACTGCGTGACGTGTTCGCCGCTCAAGTCTCCCCTTTAGTTCAGGCTGTTCGCAAAGCGACCAGCCTCCCACCGCAAAAACTCCCCCCGTTAAGACTAAGAGTCGTTTTGGTGAAATATTTCGCAGGTCCCAGGTAACATTATGAAGTTTTAATACGATCAATCGGACCTATTATCAAGTTAGTGTATCAACTTTTGAACGAACTGCGCCCAGTAGTTTCCCAGCAATAAGCTGTTAAGTCGAGACAGACAGACAGACAGACACACACACACACACACACACACACACACACACAGACACACAATTAAAGTCTGCTGGACCCTCCTACTGCGTACTCGGGGACCAGCTTTAACCCTTATTATCCCAAAGCGCCCAATACCGCACGCTCAAGCTCCCAAATGCAGATCCCTGAAACACCCACAGTTATACATTGGACACATATCTGCTTTCATTTCTACTGGCTTCCTGCAATGTTTGAGCATTTATAATTTGGGAAAACTCGCAGTAGTTTATTTGCTACGATTTGTTCAAGTTTGAAATTGACGGGGGCGTCTTTCCATGCCATGGGGGTAAATGGGATATACTGTTGTATACAGGGGAACCCTCTTTTTATACTTTTTCCTCACACTTTTTGTTCAACTTCAGTAACTTTACTCCCATTTTAAGATTCTCTCCTTTTTGACTCACATGCGAAGCAAAAGTGAGTCTATGTACTCATACGAGTCGTCCGTCCGTCCGTCCGGAAAACTTTAACGTTGGATATTTCTTGGACACTATTCAGTCTATCAGTACCAAATTTGGCAAGATGGTGTATGATGACAAGGCCCACAAAAACATACATGGCATCTTGACCTTGCTTCAAGGTCAAGGTCGCAGGGGCCATATATGTTGCCTAAAAAACAGCTATTTTTCACATTTTTCCCATTTTCTCTGAAGTTTTTGAGATTCAATACCTCACCTATATATGATATATAGGGCAAAGTAAGCCCCATCTTTTGATACCAGTTTGGTTTACCTTGCTTCAAGGTCAAGGTCACAGGAGCTCTTCAAAGTTGGATTGTATACATATTTTGAAGTGACCTTGACCCTGAACTATGGAAGATAACTGTTTCAAACTTAAAAATTATGTGGGGCACATGTTATGCTTTCATCATGAGACACATTTGGTCACATATGATCAAGGTCAAGGTCACTTTGACCCTTATGAAATGTGACCAAAATAAGGTAGTGAACCACTAAAAGTGACCATATCTCATGGTAGAAAGAGCCAATAAGCACCATTGTACTTCCTATGTCTTGAATTAACAGCTTTGTGTTGCATGACCTTGGATGACCTTGACCTTGGGTCAAGATCACATGTATTTTGGTAGGAAAAATGTGTAAAGCATGTGAGTCGTATGGGCTTTGCCCTTCTTGTTAAGACCTGAACTTGTGTTTAGGGGAGGTTTTAACAGGGGAGTTCCACTGTACTATTTTGCTGCAGACGCGGAGTCCTCAAGGCAATACTGTGCGCGTGCCGGTGACCAGAGTGCCGCGTCTGACGGACAAGCTTCAGAGTCTGCCCCTCACACTGCCTGCCGGCAAGCGACAGTTCGTGCCCCTCATGCTGCTGAGAGAGGGCGAGGTCTTCGTGAGTGTCTTTCTCCATCCCCACAACAGTCCAACCCTCATTTTGCATTGCACATCATTTAGTTGTTCTGTGATGGAAATTAGATTTAGGAAACAAATTATTTAAACACTTTCCATTTTAATACGTCCTTTTCCAATTTTCACAAGTTTTTCTTGTTAAGAATGTTTGTTAATTTACTTCCATTTTAAGACTCACTCCTGTTCTAGCTGTTTTGTTTGTTTCTTTGCTTGTTTATCTAGACAATTTCTCCGGAAAAACAATATTTCATGCTAACTTACTTGCACAGGGTTATCCAGTCATTTTCTGTGTACGGGGGAGTAACGAGCCGGGGGAGTAGCGATACGGGGGAGTAACGAGCCGGGGGAATAACGAGCCGGGGGAGTATCGAGCCGGGGGAGTAGCGATACGGGGGAGTAACGAGCTGAGCATCTCGTATCTCTTCTGCTTAAAATATATACTTTTTTTGTCAAAGATGTACTGTACACGAATGTACAGGCAGATCTGACAGTTGTAAGTTCTTTAAACATGCTCTCTCTCTCTCTCTCTCTTGAAAATTCAATTAAAGGCACAGTAAGCCTCCCGTAAACCATCACAGATACGGTCAGGCTTTTACACACAGTACAAACACCCTTTCATTTAAAATACTCACCGATTGAGAACATCCTAGGTGCCCTCCGTAAAGAGCGAACAATTTTCAAAGAATTTATTTTTGCGTGGTTTATCTTACCCCTGAGCCATCGTGAACCCGTGTGATCCAGTTTCCCTTTTTCACAATGTAGTCGTCAGTCAGTAATTTGAATGCGACTCGATGTGAGCTTATCTACAATAGCACGTTTTTATGCACGAAACAAACGGCTGTGGTTCACAAGAACTCTAGCGATGGCTTTTGACTGTTGAGAGGAACGGCGCTATATATGCATAAACCGTCGTCTGCTACGACCATTGCGTGACCCTGCTTCCGGGCTTTTCTTTTTTCAAACTTTCACAACTTCGAATTGTACTGATCTTGTCTTGATGAAAAAATAATTCTTTTATGATTAAAGAATGTTTGTGTAACAAGCTGTCAAATAATTTATTATTTAGATTTTAAAAGTTAGGTCTAGCGCAAAAACGCACCACGGTCCAAAAACATTCTGATAATCATCGATCCACGGCTATCGCCAGTTTACATCGATAGAATGAGACCCGAAGGGAAGTAACTCATTTTTGACCTGAGTTCAGGATGGGTCCAAAAAGTGTTCGAGACAATCTGCAAAATTAATTCTTTACAAATTGCTCGCTCCTTACGTAGGGCACCTAGGATGTTCCCGTTTGGTGAGCATTCAAATGGAAGGGTGTTTGTACTGTGTGTAAAAGCCTGACAGTATCTGTGATGGTTTACGGATCCGGAAGGCTTACTGTCCGGGCGTGATTTCCGGTATTGATAATATTCATAACAGCCGTCCAGCACCAAAACGAGGCGCCATTGTTGTAGAGGACCAAGTCCACGAAAATAAATTCTTTGAAAATTTCTCACGCTCGACAGAAAGCAGCCAGGATGTTCCCGTTCGGTGAGCGTTCAAATGGAAGTATGCTTGGACTGTTTGTAGACGCTCGGGGAGCTCTGTGATGGTTTACGGGAGGCTTACTGTGCCTTTAAGTAATAACTGGATTACTTAAGTGTAATAAAAAGGCACGGGGGAGTAACGAGCCGGGGGAGTAGCGAGCCGGGGGAGTAACGATACGGGGGAGTAACGATACGGGGGAGTAACGAGCCGGGGGAGTAACGATTACGATACGGGGGAGTAACGAGCCGGGGGAGTAACGATACGGGGGAGTAACGAGCCGGGGGAGTAACGAGCCTGGGGAGTAACGAGCCGGGGGAGTAACGAGCCGGGGGAGTAACGATACGGGGGAGTAACGATACAGGGGAGTAACGAGCCGGGGGAGTAACGATACGGGGGAGTAACGATACGGGGGAGTAACGATACGGGGGAGTAACGAGCCGGGGGAGTAACGATACGGGGGAGTAACGAGCCGGGGGAGTAACGATACGGGGAAGTAACGAGCCGGGGGAGTAACGATACGGGGGAGTAACGAGATGCTCCCCTTTTGCAACGGTGTTCCAACTTTAAATACTGTGGTGAAGTTCGGTTTTCTGGGGCAAAATAGTGTATAAAACCGCTTTATGTTCTTTAAATTGATGGGATGTGTGCATTTGGTTGCGTGTGATCTGTTTATGAAATGAACAATTGTTGAAAACTGACCGTCGGATTGCAGTCCAGGGGCGGACGAGGGGGGGGTTTCTGGGGTTTCCGGAAACCCCCCCCCCCCAGCCAAAAAATAAAAATATTTTTGTGTGTTTTTTTGGGTTGAGTTTCAATTTTGTGGGTATTAATCAGTGACAAAATCTGCTGCCTGGAACTGGTAATGATCATCCTCAGAATGCACCAGCTTGCACCATTTTGCATCCTTTTTTTCAAAATTTTCCGGGGGGGCATGCCCCCGGACCCCCCTAGCAAGCTAGGCGCTTCGCGCCGTCGGCTCGGCGCTTCGCGCCTTCACACCCATATCTTCACAATATACTTTTGGAAACCCCCCCCATAAAATGAACTGATCCGCCCCTGCAGTCTTTTGTCGAAGCAGCTGAAGGCCAGAAATTTGAAAGGGGAACTAAAGTAACTCTTGACGCTAAACAAAGTATGAGAGTTACTTACCTTGGGAGTTCGGCCTGCACCGATCAGAGATCTGAAGCAAGTATCTCTGCACCGATCGTTAGATTTTAAATCAGAAAACAACCGAACTGATGGATTTTTTATGGCTGCGTCGCTCACAAGAAATAACGGTTTTAGGTGTGACGAAAAAAAGAACAGGGCCTGAGTACGGTGATAAATACAAGACTTCTTTTACAACCATTTGAAAAATACATACATCCCCCGTGGCTGCCCGCATAACGAAATCGTTTTTCTCGTGTTTTGAACTTGCCAGTGTTACAGCACAGAGCAGAGTCCGTCCCGCACTTTGCTTTGTGTACATCACGTGGCCACCCAAACACCCGCACAACGCAACATTTTCACGAGAAAAACACGTTTGTTTGTTTGCTTTGTCTGTAGTACATATTTCTATTTACATTTACCACTGACACATCAAATTGTATACTATAGTTTGCAAGTGAATCGTTATCATACAAAATAACGTTATCACGAGACGAACAGAGATCTCAGAGATCGTCAGCTTCTCAACTGTTTCGCGCAAATCGTGTAATATCTATTTTTGCGGAAACCTCCCGAAAAAATGCAATCTCAGCGGCTTCCACCTGCAACATAGTCGTGCTTATTTGGAATGTGACGTCCTGTACTTCGTCAGTCACACCTATCTCGAAACTAAGCGTCGCACAGAACCAGCGCCCTTCCATTACCTGTAGTTGCTATACCGAGAGGCATAAATTCCGCAAACGGAACTTTAAAAAATCACAAAAAATCAACTCAGTGGTGAATGTTTTCAATGTTTGAATATTTTATTTATTGGCCATTTTAGTGTTTATAAACCTTCGCTTAATTGATTTTGAATAGAACATCATGAAATGACAATTTTTCAAAAAAAAGTGACTGAGTCCAAGCGCAATGATTTCGGAAAACGTTCAGTGTTCATCACGTTCAATGCTTTGGCCAGCTTTAAGCATCCCAATCGCTTGCTGTCTCTCTCCTTCATCAAGTCGTGGCATGATTGCGATATCTGGATACAGCCAAACAGCCAGTTGCATTTTATAGGGCCATACACTATCTTTTTTACGTTATTGTCTCCCGTTCAGCCCATTGTCTTTATTAGCACAGTGAGCTGTGGCTGGATCAGCAATACTGCAAAGCGCACGCTGACAGCGTGAAACATTTGCTCCAACACTCAAGATGTCAACTACAAATTACAGGTTCAATCTGATTTTCGTTTGAGAGCAAAATCGTTCAATGCACTATTTGCAGAATTTATGCCTTTCAGTATAGTTTAAATGCAGTATGTTTGTATTGTTTGCTCCAGAGCATCCTGACCTGAGGTCAAAATGAGTTCGGCTCATTCTCTACCTGACAGGATGCCTTGAGTTTCCTTGCCTAGCAAGGAAACCGATTTTTTGACTCACATGCGAAGCAAAAGTGAGTCTATGTACTCACCCGAGTCGTCCGTCCGTCCGTCCGTCCGTCTGTCCGTCTGGACGTTCGTCCGGAAAACTTTAACGTTGGATATTTCTTGGACACTATTCAGTCTATCAGTACCAAATTTGGCAAGATGACAAGGCCCCAAAAAACATACATAGCATCTTGACCTTGCTTCAAGGTCAAGGTCGCAGGGGCCATAAATGTTGCCTAAAAAACAGCTATTTTTCACATTTTTCCCATTTTCTCTGAAGTTTTTGAGATTCAATACCTCACCTATATATGATATATAGGGCAAAGTAAGCCCCATCTTTTGATACCAGTTTGGTTTACCTTGCTTCAAGGTCAAGGTCACAGGAGCTCTTCAAAGTTGGATTGTATACATATTTTGAAGTGACCTTGACCCTGAACTATGGAAGATAACTGTTTCAAACTTAAAAATTATGTGGGGCACATGTTATGCTTTCATCATAAGACACATTTGGTCACATATGATCAAGGTCAAGGTCACTTTGACCCTTATGAAATGTGACCAAAATAAGGTAGTGAACCACTAAAAGTGACCATATCTCATGGTAGAAAGAGCCAATAAGCACCATTGTACTTCCTATGTCTTGAATTAACAGCTTTGTGTTGCATGACCTTGGGTCAAGGTCACATGTATTTTGGTAGGAAAAATGTGTAAAGCAGTTCTTAGTGTATGATGTCATTGCTAGGTTTAGTTATTTGACCTTGACCCTCATGTAAAGGTCAAGGTCAAGCATGTGAGTCGTATGGGCTTTGCCCTTCTTGTTTAATTTGTTTTAATTTTTTAATTTTTTTTTTTTTAAACATATTTAGAGTTTTTTGTAATGTGTTAATGTTATGAATGTAAGCAGATTTGCGATCGTCGATAATGATTTTTCATGGTGTTTTGTAATTTTTTAATTACAGAGGAATTTTTATTTTAGACAGTTTCAAGCGAGCTATTTTTCGCGGATGTATTTACTGTGCAAACAACTCTAAATATGGCATAAGTGTCACGTGATAATCAACCGTTTGGTTACCGGCACGGTTGGCCTAGTGGTAAGGCGTCCGCCCCGTGATCGGGAGGTCGTGGGTTCGAACCCCGGCCGGGTCATACCTAAGACTTTAAAATTGGCAATCTAGTGGCTGCTCCGCCTGGCGTCTGGCATTATGGGGTTAGTGCTAGGACTGGTTGGTCCGGTGTCAGAATAATGTGACTGGGTGAGACATGAAGCCTGTGCTGCGACTTCTGTCTTGTGTGTGGCGCACGTTATATGTCAAAGCAGCACCGCCCCGATATGGCCCTTCGTGGTCGGCTGGGCGTTAAGCAAACAAACAAACCGTTTGGTTTCGGCGTTCGCTGGAGCAGACGATCTTTTTGACAGTGATGCAACCATATATTACGGTCTCCTTCCGGCAGCAGTCCCAAAATTTCGACTTGTTTTGACCTTAGAACGATGTCTTTATCATAACTGTGAAGAACAGAACGGAGATCACTGTCGAAGTCGGCCAATCTGCAATCATTTTCGTCTTGCGAACACTGCTCGTGAACAACATATGGGAGATCACTCTGTATTCTGGTTTTGATAGATTCGCGTAGGACTTTCGCGTCCGGTCAGAGAGACAACTGGCGATAGCCGTGGAGCGAGGATTATCAGAATGGCTCCAGATATGTATATTTCGTACATTAGAGCGTTCGGAACTTTTCAATCGCAAAAGTAGTTCCCACAAAGTCTAACTCCTTAACCTGTGAGCTATCGCGGATTCAGGCCTGTTATTGGGTGAGTGATTTTGGTTGCTGGGTAAGTTACCGAAAAAACTAGCCCTACAAGTTTACAGAGAGAAAGAAGCAGAGGGGGGAATAAGTATCAGTCCAGTTATTTATCTCGGTCTCCTTCTTTCTGCTTGTCGACATTATTATGTCTTTGCTCGCCTCATGCAAGTCTTCGCGATAGAAATCTCACGCAGCCCAGCCTGGTAGTGCTTGGCCGAACTGAGGAAGAAATGGTTCTGTGCAATCTTCCATCCCTTCTTGGTATTTTTATCCGTCTTTGGCCTGTGGTATTTTTATCCGTCTTTGGCCTGTGGTATTTTTATCCGTCTTTGGCCT
This sequence comes from Littorina saxatilis, assembly GCF_037325665.1. Taxonomy (NCBI): domain Eukaryota; kingdom Metazoa; phylum Mollusca; class Gastropoda; order Littorinimorpha; family Littorinidae; genus Littorina; species Littorina saxatilis. The sequence continues at coordinate 35,266,224 of NC_090257.1, forward strand.
GTGGTATTTTTATCCGTCTTTGGCCTGTGGTATTTTTATCCGTCTTTGGCCTGTGGTATTTTTATCCGTCTTTGGCCTGTGGTATTTTTATCCGTCTTTGGCCTGTGGTATTTTTATCCGTCTTTGGCCTGTGGTATTTTTATCCGTCTTTGGCCTGTGGTATTTTTCCCAGTTCGGCATTCTGTAAATGGTCATGGTGAGAAAGATAATTGATCCAGAGCGATTTAGCCTTCGTTATTCTTTATTGCACCACGCAAACCCTTCTCCCTGTAACCCCCTTACCACCCACGGTCTGTCTCGTCGCTTACCTGAGAGTGTCCTTAGGAAGCCAAAAGCATCGGTCGTTGACCAGGGGGAGGACATTGGACTCTCAGCTTCCGTGTGAGGTGTTGTAAAAATGCGGTTGTGGTATGAAAGACGTGTTTGTTTCTGCACCACCCCGCAGGGATTGTTATTATATTTAAACCCACACACACACCCACACAAGATCAAAATGACCGATCCTTACAATAAGTTAGGAGCTTTCTTGAAACTGATTGACCAATTTACACGGCGACTGATTATTGATTGATTGATTGATTGATTGATTGATTGAGTGTGTGAGTGTGTGTGTGTGTGTGTGTGTGTGTGTGTGTGTGTGTGTGTGTGTGTGTGCGCAGGGATTAGACCAGACGCCCATGTGTGCAAACCGGTGTAACTCCAGGGCAGTGATACTTGTGAGTAGACTACACACAGCAGAGTGTTGTCAAGCATCTATACAGCTTCTGCTGAATCGCCTATTTCTCTCTCTGTGGAAGACAATGAAAAACAAAAGACAGTCCACAAAGACACACAGTGACACACAAAAGGCAGAGTCCACACAGTTCCAGCCTGTTCTGTATATGTTCCGGCTTTTTCTCAGAGTATATCGCTTGGTATTCCTGCATTTTGTTTATTCCTGCATATCCGTCTCTGTGTTACTGCTTTCTCTGTGTTATTGCTTTCTCTGTGTTACTGCTTTCTCTGTGTTACTGCTTTCTCTGTCAATAGGTTGCTTCTTTCTCTACCTATGTGCTCCTCAATTCTGTGTCTGTGGTCCTGGACTTTTGACTCACCTGAGTAATCAGTGAGCCTTAGTAATGAGCAGTGTTCGTCCACACGGAAGGGCGACCAAAGTCTGGTTGACCCTCGTCATATTTCAAGGTCACAGCAGGGTGGGACAAACAAATAATATTGTAATAATGGTATACAGTTGTCACTTTCTTTAGTGTCTAGAGCAGCAGATAGTTCGTTTCTTCCGTCGCGATATAACCTTGAACGGTTGAAAACGACGTTAAACACCAAATAAAGAAAGAAAGAAAGAAAGAAAGTTCGTTTCTGCATGATTCATATTAACTATGGCGAAGGTGAGCCGTATAAGCGTTTGCTGTTCTTGTTTGTAACTGAGTTTCTGTATTTTCTGTCTCTGTGTTCCTGTACGTATTCTCTGTCAATGTGTCCCTGCATTCTCTATCTGTGTGTTCATCATAGCTGTGTCTGTATGCTCCTGTATCTCTGTCTGTGTGTTCCTGTACGTATTCTCTGTCAATGTGTCCCTGCATTCTCTATCTGTGTGTTCATCATAGCTGTGTCTGTATGCTCCTGTATCTCTGTCTGTGTGTTCCTGTACGTATTCTCTGTCAATGTGTCCCTGCATTCTCTATCTGTGTGTTCATCATAGCTGTGTCTGTATGCTCCTGTATCTCTGTCTCTGTCTTCCTGTACGTATTCTCTGTCAATGTGTCCCTGCATTCTCTATCTGTGCGTTCATCATAGCTGTGTCTGTATGCTCCTGTATCTCTGTCTCTGTCTTCCTGTACGTATTCTCTGTCAATGTGTCCCTGCATTCTCTATCTGTGCGTTCATCATAGCTGTGTCTGTATGCTCCTGTATCTCTGTCTCTGTCTTCCTGTACGTATTCTCTGTCAATGTGTCCCTGCATTCTCTATCTGTGTGTTCATCATAGCTGTGTCTGTATGCTCCTGTATCTCTGTCTCTGTCTTCCTGTACGTATTCTCTGTCAATGTGTCCCTGCATTCTCTATCTCTGTGTTCATCATAGCTGTGTCTGTATGCTCCTGTATCTCTGTTTCTGTGTTCCTGTACGTATTCTCTGTCAATGTGTCCCTGCATTCTCTATCAGTGTGATCATCATAGCTGTGTCGGTATGCTCCTGTATCTCTGTTTCTGTGTTCCTGTACGTATTCTCTGTCAATGTGTCCCTGCATTCTCTATCTGTGTGTTCATCATAGCTGTGTCGGTATGCTCCTGTATCTCTGTCTGTGTGTTGTTTCAGGTGAGTCTCGGGGCGGAGGTGATCGCGCTGAACAAAGACTTCTACTGCCGTCACGCCGCGAAGGAGGCCAAGGAAGTGTCGGACAAGACCTTCATTTACGACGACAACTTCATCAAGCGACGCGTGCGGGAGAGAGTCAACCGTGACGTGCACCTGGAGGAGGTTCTCAATCACTACTTCCACAAGGTCACCATGGCAACCAGCGAGTTGTGCAGGACAACGGACGTTACTATGATCTGATCGCTTCACTCACCTGGTCACTCTGCCCCTGGACTTGTTGGACACGGTGTGACTAACCTGTCTTGGGGGCAGCGCCATCTGGCTGTGTTTGACTGCTTGAGCCCTCTTTCTCTCTGACACCGTGTGTCTTTCTCACCGTCAGATGTTTGGAGACATCCACACGTCGATCAGCATTTAGCCTCTTATACAGGCTTCAACTTGTGTCTTCTGGTGCCTGGAGTTGTTGAACAGACATGTGTGTGTCACCACCTGCTCGTGTAGTCTTCACTTAGTTACTTGTGCTTTTTTGCGTGTGGAGTTGTTACTTACGGCTAGCTCACCTACAAGAGGAACAGGCTTGTCTCCAGCGGCATTTAGTATCTATAGTATCTTTTGGCTGTGATTGTGTGGACCCAGAAGTGTGTTTAATTGCAAATATCTCTTAAACTAGTTGGAATTTTTTAATAAGCTTTTAAGAATACCTCAGGCACCTGAAATGCTCTTATGTGCTGAAATTTCAGCGAGAAGTAATAAAAACAAAAGGTAATAAACTAATATTTAGACTACAACCATCGTGGGGCCGTGCGGGCCCATGTTTCTCAAAGAAGGAAATGAGAAGCATGGGTGCGCACGGCGACTTCCGTGTGTAGTCGAAAACCCGGACGGGCGAAGGTTAAACCGTCTGTTCATGGTTATGGATTAAAATCATTCGGAATAGATCATGTTCCTAAGTAGTTGCAATTGCCTACTTGACCTTTTGTAGAAGTTTTCTTGGATGCTCTAGTCTTGTACTTCTTTTGTCTGGTACGTGCAACATCTATAGAGTTTGTGGATGCAAAATGTGTTGTATTCTGTCATTAAGACCGTGTATTCAGTCACCTTTTTAAGTGTCAAGTTAAAAAGACAAAGATGCCAAGCTTTTTTTCCTCTAAAATGTTAACTGAACATTTAACGTTGTAACAAGACTATACATGTTTTTATATTTAGTCAAGTTTTGACTAAATATTTTAACATCGAGGGGGAATCGAAACGAGGGTATGGTGTATGTGCGTCTGTCTGTGTGTGTGTGTGTGTGTGTAGAGCGATTCAGACTAAACTACTGGACCGATCTTTACGAAATTTGACATGAGAGTTCCTGGGTATGAAATGCCCGAACGTTTTTTTCATTTTTTTGATAAATGTCTTTGATGACGTCATATCCGGCTTTTCGTGAAAGTTGAGGCGGCACTGTCACGCCCTCATTTTTCAACCAAATTGGTTGAAATTTTGGTCAAGTAATCTTCGACGAAGCCCGGGGTTCGGTATTGCATTTCAGCTTGGTGGCTTAAAAATTAATTAATGACTTTGGTCATTAAAAATCGGAACATTGTAAAAAAAAATAAAAATTTATAAAACGATCCAAATTTACGTTTATCTTAATCTCCATCATTTTCTGATTCCAAAAACATATAAATATGTTATATTCGGATTCAAAACAAGCTCTGAAAATTAAATATATAAAAATTATTATCAAAATTAAATTGTCCAAATCAATTTAAAAACACTTTCATCTTATTCCTTGTCGGTTCCTGATTCCAAAAACATATAGATATGATATGTTTGGATTAAAAACACGCTCAGAAAGTTAAAACAAAGAGAGGTACAGAAAAGCGTGCTATCCTTCTTAGCGCAACTACTACCCCGCTCTTCTTGTCAATTTCACTGCCTTTGCCATGAGCGGTGGACTGACGATGCTACGAGTATACGGTCTTGCTGAAAAATGGCAGCTACTTGACTAAATATTGTATTTTCGCCTTACGCGACTTGTTTACTTTTGATACCTCACTAAAGGAATTTACAGTTTTATAACCTTATACAATTTTGTGATGCTTTTTAAGCAATAATGGAAAAAAAATATTATTTTTGTTAATGTCTGGCACAACATTGTAAGATATAGCACATAGTAATACATATTTTTGTGATATGCAATTTTGAACATGGCACAACAACTTGTATTGAAACAAGGTGGTAATTTTAGCATGTAGTTTAATAATTGACTTGCGAGCAAATTTTGCGTCTGAACGTCACTTTATTGCACACAAGTTTTTGTGAAAGAATGCTAGACATACATGTTTTGATTGTAGTCATAATGCTCCTTAGAACTGAATAAGAGTAATATGACAGTGATACGATAATAACATAACAGAATGAACAAAAAGATGTAAAGCAATGACTTGCATTTTTATTTCTCACAAAACTTGACACAGCTCAGGGATGACAGGATGTTGACGACGCAAGCACTACTACAGTAAAAGGGCGAGTTAAAAACGGACTGACGCCCACAGTCAAAAGTCTACAACAATATTCAATATGTAACTTGAATGAGAAATGTCTTTGTTACTGTTAAGTAACTTTGGGGACAGATAAGTGTTCAGCAAATGAATCGACTAAAAAACTTCATAACACACACAAAACTTAAAACATTTGTACTACAGAATTTGTTTCACAATAATCACTGCTAACTAAAAAAGTCAAATAAAGGAAAACATCAAGAACATGTCCAGATAATTGAAGTAGAAGAGGATTTGAAAGGGAGCAACGAAATTGACACCACTGGGAAGTGACTGACGTACAATCAACACAATCTATAACCTTAAATACACCAAGCAAAGATTTGTTCTGGTAACATCACTTCGTTTGACATTGAAACGCAACACCTATCAGAATGAGAGTTCTTTTTGTTTTGACCAAATATTCCAAAACTTATCAAGACATCCTATTGAAACTAGCCTAATAAACACCGAGTTTTTCTTCTTCTGGTAACTGCTTAGTCTGACATTGAAAGACAACACTGAACAAAATGCGAGTACTTTTTGTTCAGAGTAAACTTCCAAAACTTATCAATACATCATAATAAAACCAGACTAATAAACACTGAATATACCTTCACTTAGTTTGACATTTAAACACACAACACGGAGGAGAGTAATTGTTTTTGATCTGAAAAAAATAACCTAATGTTACAGGAATATACCAGCACCGTTTTCCTCCTTTCTTCTGGTAGCTCTCCTTTACCCTTGCGGTTGTTTCAACCATCTTTCTTTTTTGTTACATTTAGTCAAGTTTTGACTACTGTAATTGTTTTAACGTAGAGGGGGGAATCGAGACGAGGGTCGTGGTGTATGTGCGTGTGTGTGTGTGTGTGTCTGTCTGTGTGTGTGTGTGTGTAGAGCGATTCAGACTAAACTACTGGACCGATCTTTATGAAATTTGACATGAGAGTTCCTGGGTATGAAATCCCCGAACGTTTTTTTCATGTTTTTGATAAATGTCCTTGATGACGTCATATCCGGGTTTTCGTGAAAGTTGAGGCGGAACTGTCACTCCCTCATTTTTCAACCAAATTGGTTGAAATTTTGGTCGGGTAATGTTCGACGAAGCCCGGACATCGGTATTGCATTTCAGCGTGGTGGCTTAAAAATTAATTAATGACTTTGGTCATTAAAAATCTGAAAATTGTAAAAAAAATTATGTTTTTTTATAAAACGATCCAAATTTACGTTTATCTTATTCTCCATCATTTGCTGATTCCAAAAACATATAAATATGTTATATTCGGATTAAAAACAAGCTCTGAAAATTAAATATATAAAAATTATTATCAAAATTAAATTTTCCAAATCAATTTATAAACACTTTCATCTTATTCCTTGTCGGTTCCTGATTCCAAAAACATATAGATAGGATATGTTTGGATTAAAAACACACTCAGAAAGTTAAAACGAAGAGAAGTACAGAAAAGCGTGCTATCCTTCCCAGCGCAACTACTACCCCGCTCTTCTTGTCAATTTCACTGCCTATGCCGTGAGCGGTGGACTGACGATGCTACGAGTATACGGTCTTGCTGCGTTGCATTGCGTTCAGTTTCATTCTGTGAGTTCGACAGCTACTTGACTAAATGTTGTATTTTCGCCTTACGCGACTTGTTGATTTTGCTGTTGTTGAACACTTTGATGAAGATTCCTTCTACACACATTATCTGTCTCCTTCCCTGGCTGGTTTGGATGTTGCTTTTCGCTGTTCCCATGGCTGCCTCAGACGTTACTAATGGTGATGTTTCTGAGTGCAGCAGAGCTGACCACCTAGTCCTCGGTCCACTCGAAGGGCTCCGGGGGTTCTGGCTCCTCCTCCTCTTCCGTCTTGGGTCCACCAGCTGCAAATCACATGTCAGATTCAGCTACACCTCTTCTACTACCAACACTGAAGCACCTATAATTATCTGAGTCAGAAGCTTACAGTTTCTGCTGTGTTTTTTGAGTCACTTGAGAAAAAGTGACTCTATGTAATCGGTCAGTGTTAGTCTGTCCGGCCGGCCGTCCGGCCGGCCGGCCGTCCGTAGACACCACCTTAACGTTGGACTTTTCTCGGAAACTATCAAAGCGATCGGGCTCATATTTTGTTTAGTCGTGACCTCCAATGACCTCTACACTTTAACGATGGTTTCGTTGACCTTTGACCTTTTTCAAGGTCACAGGTCAGCGTCAAAGGAAAAATTAGACATTTTATATCTTTTCTCGGAAACTATCAAAGCGATCGGGCTCATATTTTGTTTAGTCGTGACCTCCAATGACCTCTACACTTTAACGATGGTTTCGTTGACCTTTGACCTTTTTCAAGGTCACAGGTCAGCGTCAAAGGAAAAATTAGACATTTTATATCTTTGACAAAGTTCATCGGATGTGATTGAAACTTTGTAGGATTATTCTTTACATCAAAGTATTTACATCTGTAGCCTTTTACGAACGTTATCAGAAAAACAAGGGAGATAACTAGCCTTTTCTGTTCGGCAACACACAACTTAACGTTGGGCTTTTCTCGGAAACTATAAAAGTGACCGGGCTCAAATTTTATGTGAACGTGACTCATTGTGTTGTGAATAGCAATTTCTTCCTGTCCATCTGATGCCTCATATAATATTCAGAACTGCGAAAGTGACTCGATCGAGCGTTTGCTCTTCTTGTTTTTAACTGTACGTGCTTTCGTGTCTTCCCTGTAATCTCTAAATACATCAACACAAACAGTGGGGTTTAATTATATATGATAATGATACCAACACATGCACAGTTTGGTGGCTAGTGATCTTACCAGTAAATTTCAAAAGCTGATATTACTTGGTTTCCCGCAGTGGGGCACTGCGGTTATGAAATTAAAAGCCCCTCCTGTTTTTGGAACCGCAGGAGCTTTCTAGTTTGCTGTTAGGTAGATTTTTGGTTCCTCTTTCCTGTCATGCTCTCTTTTTCTTCGTGAATTCTTTTCTTTTTTCTGCCTTCTTGCTCATTCACCTGTATTTTTTCCAAAAATCTCTTCTCTTGCCGCTTGTCTCGCGATTCATGTATAGTTTAATCTGTTAGTGTTCTGATGTAAGTCCAGCAGTAGATAGGTTAAGCCTATTTTAACATACTGGAAACTGGTAATCTTCCAGTAGGTATTAATTTAGTTTTACTAAAGCCTGCTGGGACACAAGTAATGGGTTAGTGCATTTGTAAACAGGAATCGCTTGACAAGTGGCCCCCTTCATCTCCCCCTTCCTCGTCCTGATATGGCTCTGCGTAGTCGGCTGGACGTTAAGCAACAAATAAACAAACAAACAAATATTACTTGGTTGCTGAGATTTTATTCTCAAAATTCTGTGCAATTTCCCAAAGAGACAAATTATTCTCAATGTCACCTGTTCATCAAGTTCTTTTCGATTTTGATGTGGGAGACTTTTCACTTCAGAAGAGAGGGTCAACAGGTTCTTGGCTTGCTTTATTTATTTATTTATTAAGGAGATTTCTATAGCGCATAACTAAAAGCACTATGCGCTAATTATCTCATGAAACTTTGGTAGGACTGCATGTTGACCAAGAAAGAGTTGTGTATCAATATGAAATGTGTTTTGTGTGCGCCTTAACAAACCTGCCACAAACTCCACCAGGTCCTCCTCTTCGTCGGGCTTGACGTTCTTCAGCATGATGATGCCTCCATGGTTCAGCTGTAACATCATGGGACAAACAATAAGTATGAGCTCATAAAAATACTAAAGACATGAGACTCAAACTGGAATCAAAACCTTATCTTCATTCACAGAAAGAGAATTTAGAACCATACTCCACCAAAAAAGGAAACTGTATTCTTATTCACGAAAACAAAGCCAAGAGTCTTGTATTATTGTTCACACAGAAAATATTTCGAAATGACAGCAAGAGTTTAGAAATGATACAAGAAAGTGTCCAACTCTTAAAAAGGTGCAATACTTTAATAGGCACAACATCGTTATAGACTTGGTTAATCAGACTGTCAGAAAAAGGTATTCTGAGATCAAGTGCAATGTGAGAGGCATCCATGCCAAGATAATTGGCAAGAAAACGGGATGGGCTTCCAGTTAAAAGTCAACAACAACGAATCAATGGGCACTCACACACAAATTGTGGTCATTCTGTCATGTCAACTGATCAAATCAACGGATTACATTATTAATTACACAGTAAAACCTTTCAAACAATCAACCAACAGGTATGGCCGGTTCCAGATTTAATGTCCGGTATTTTTACATTTTCCTCCCTAACATGCCATAAATGTCAGGCAAAAACTATCGCTGTGGAGGTCAAGTGACAAAGTGTAACACTGACCACATCCATCTTCTCCTCCTTCTTCTTCTCGGCCTCCTTGCGGCGTTGCTTGGCGGTGATGGACAGCACGGCGGTCTCCACCTTCTCCTTGGTCTGGTTCTTCTTCTCCTCCAGGGGCGGGGGGTAGGCGTACAGCGAGGGGCGCCTGGCTGACTTGAACTCCACCTTGGGCATCTGGCAGGGCGAGAGTAAAACATGAATGCATGGCATTCTTTCTTTATTTGGTGTTTAACGTCGTTTTCAACCGTTCAAGGTTATATCGCGACGGGGAAAGGGGCGGGGGGGGGGGGGGGAGACTAAGAGAGAGAGAAACTAAGAAAGAGAGAGAGAGACTAAGAAAGAGAGAGAGAGACTAAGAAAGAGAGAGAGAGACTAAGAAAGAGAGAGAGAGAGACTAAGAAAGAGAGAGAGAGACTAAGAAAGAGAGAGAGAGACTAAGAAAGAGAGAGAGAGAGACTAAGAAAGAGAGAGAGAGACTAAGAAAGAGAGAGAGAGACTAAGAAAGAGAGAGAGAGACTAAGAAAGAGAGAGAGAGAGACTAAGAAAGAGAGAGAGAGAGACTAAGAAAGAGAGAGAGAGACTAAGAAAGAGAGAGAGAGACTAAGAAAGAGAGAGAGAGACTAAGAAAGAGAGAGAGAGAGACTAAGAAAGAGAGAGAGAGACTAAGAAAGAGAGAGAGAGACTAAGAAAGAGAGAGAGAGACTAAGAAAGAGAGAGAGAGAGACTAAGAAAGAGAGAGAGAGAGACTAAGAAAGAGAGAGAGAGAGACTAAGAAAGAGAGAGAGAGAGACTAAGAAAGAGAGAGAGAGACTAAGAAAGAGAGAGAGAGACTAAGAAAGAGAGAGAGAGACTAAGAAAGAGAGAGAGAGAGACTAAGAAAGAGAGAGAGAGAGACTAAGAAAGAGAGAGAGAGAGACTAAGAAAGAGAGAGAGAGACTAAGAAAGAGAGAGAGAGACTAAGAAAGAGAGAGAGAGACTAAGAAAGAGAGAGAGAGAGACTAAGAAAGAGAGAGAGAGAGACTAAGAAAGAGAGAGAGAGACTAAGAAAGAGAGAGAGAGACTAAGAAAGAGAGAGAGAGACTAAGAAAGAGAGAGAGAGAGACTAAGAAAGAGAGAGAGAGAGACTAAGAAAGAGAGAGAGAGACTAAGAAAGAGAGAGAGAGACTAAGAAAGAGAGAGAGAGACTAAGAAAGAGAGAGAGAGAGACTAAGAAAGAGAGAGAGAGAGACTAAGAAAGAGAGAGAGAGAGACTAAGAAAGAGAGAGAGAGACTAAGAAAGAGAGAGAGAGACTAAGAAAGAGAGAGAGAGACTAAGAAAGAGAGAGAGAGAGACTAAGAAAGAGAGAGAGAGAGACTAAGAAAGAGAGAGAGAGAGACTAAGAAAGAGAGAGAGAGACTAAGAAAGAGAGAGAGAGACTAAGAAAGAGAGAGAGAGACTAAGAAAGAGAGAGAGAGAGACTAAGAAAGAGAGAGAGAGAGACTAAGAAAGAGAGAGAGAGACTAAGAAAGAGAGAGAGAGACTAAGAAAGAGAGAGAGAGACTAAGAAAGAGAGAGAGAGAGACTATGAAAGAGAGAGAGGGAGACTAAGAAAGAGAGAGAGAGACTAAGAAAGAGAGAGAAAGAGACTAAGAAAGAGAGAGAGAGAAACTAAGAAAGAGAGAGAGAAACTAAGAAAGAGAGAGAGAGACTAAGAAAGAGAGAGAGAGACTAAGAAAGAGAGAGAGAGAGACTAAGAAAGAGAGAGAGAGAGACTAAGAAAGAGAGAGACTAAGAAAGAAAGAGAGAGAGAGAGAGACTAAGAAAGAGAAAGAGAGAGAGAGACTAAGAAAGAGAGAGAGAGACTAAGAAAGAGAGAGAGAGAGACTAAGAAAGAGAGAGAGAGAGAGAGAGAGACTAAGAAAGAGAAAGAGAGAGAGAGACTAAGAAAGAGAGAGAGAGACTAAGAAAAAGAAAGAGAGAGAGAGAGACTAAGAAAGAGAAAGAGAGAGAGAGACTAAGAAAGAGAGAGAGAGACTAAGAAAGAGAGAGAGAGACTAAGGAAGAGAGAGAGAGAGACTAAAAAAGAGAGAGAGAGAGACTAAGAAAGAGAGAGAGAGAGACTAAGAAAGAGAGAGAGAGAGACTAAGAAAGAGAGAGAGAGACTAAGAAAGAGAGAGAGAGAGAGAGACTAAGAAAGAGAGAGAGAGACTAAGAAAGAGAGAGAGAGACTAAGAAAGAGAGAGAGAGACTAAGAAAGAGAGAGAGAAAGAGAGACTAAGAAAGAGAGAGAGAGACTAAGAAAGAGAGAGAGAAAGAAAGAGAGAGAGAGACTAAGAAAGAGAGAGAGAGAGACTAAGAAAGAGAGAGAGAGAGACTAAGAAAGAGAGAGAGAGAGACTAAGAAAGAGAGAGAGAGAGAGAGACTAAGAAAGAGAGAGAGAGACTAAGAAAGAGAGAAAGAGACTAAGAAAGAGAGAGAGACTAAGAAAGAGAGAGAGAGAGAGACTAAGACAGAGAGAGAGAGAGACTAAGAGAGAGAGAGAGACTAAGAAAGAGAGAGAGAGAGAGAGACTAAGAAAGAGACAGAGAGAGAGAGAGACAGAGAGAGAGAGACTAAGAGAGAGAGACAGAGAGAGACAGACAGAGACAGACAGACAGAGACAGACAGTCAGATAGACAGACAGTCAGATAGACGGATAGACAGACAGACAGACAGAGCAACTGACAACAGACATACAGAGAGACAGACAGTCTCTTGGAGACAAACAGGCAGACAGACACTGTGACCTCTTGATTTGTGTAAGCTTCATTGATAGTAGGGGAAGGGCTCCTAATATGGACCGGCTCCTAATATGGACCACCTCCTGTTCTGACAAACTAACGGCGCTAGAGCGCTAAAAACAAATTCATTCGCTGTATTCACCCTCTCTGGATAACTTGCACATGTCAAAACAGTTGCAGAAACACAAACCTCAAAACCGTTAGGCTTTTTCTCTTTTTTTCACTTTTGGCAGCGTCCACTCTAAATTTGCAGCCTAAAACGGACTCGTTTCTGTCCACAGCCAAAGCTGTTATCACACAAAAATTGCTATTTATGACAGCTAAGACCGTATTTGTTACATTTTAGCAGTTTTGACCCCGAGTTTCTACTGCAAACAAAAAATAATAGCAAAATCTCAAAGTATGTGTGAGTCCCCTAATATGGACCACCTTCAACAAATCGAAGAAATTAAAAGCTAAAGGTTATTTTCATTAATTCATTAAGAAGCTTGCTGAAAATAACCTATAACTAGCCCTCGAGATTTAGAAAAACAAAAACAAATAGTCTTCTTTTCGTAGAAGTTCATAATTTCACTTAAATCTAAAGCATCTTTTAATTAGTCTGACTTGTACACTAAGTTGTATCATGTTATTTTGAAGACTAGGGGGCTTTTTACGGTGATTCGTGAAGGTCGCTTTACTGGTCCATATTAATAATAATAATGCAAACTTTTTTCAGCGCTATTCTAGAAAAATGTCTACTCTTAGCGCTTTACAATACATATATACATCGACCAAGCATACTATACACGCACAGGCAAAGAAACCGACCAAACATAACCAACAACTATACATGCACAGGCAAAGAAAACGACCAAACATACAATACACGCACAGGCAAAGATAACGACCAAACATAAACAAACATACTATGACCAAACATAACCAACATACAATACACGCACAGGCAAAGATAACGACCAAACATAAACAAACATACTATGACCAAACATAACCAACATACTATACGCGCGCAGGCAAAGAGAACAATCAGCACATGGGCGCCTAATATGGACCATTTGTGATTTTTTCTGTATTTAATTTTTGCTGAAAATCTATCAAAGCTATTTTACTCTAATTAGGCCTGATAGTTAACCTAAGAGAGAAGGACTACCAAACACAAAATGAAATTTCTTCGTAAGAAAACAAGCTAGTTATCAGCATGAAACAAAACGTGGTCCATATCAAGAGCCCTTCCCCTACATCCGTTTTGTTGGAAAAAGATTAAGCTTGCAGCCATAACCTCCTGTTATCCAATAGTCAACTACAGACCGATGTTTTGCTCATGTAACTCGAAGCTTTCATTCCACCTGGCATTAAATGCACATCTTGACAGTACCTAAGAATATGAATGAATGAATCTGGGCAAACCATTGAGTGACCATGCACTACAATGGATATAGGGCACACAACCCATCAACAAGGTTGTAGCACAAATGTAACAAACTTGCCACCAATGGCCAAGACTACATGCAGACAGAAAGCACAGGACAATCCAGAAGACGGGCACCTACCTTGAGGTCAAAGTTGAGGCCGACGATGCAGGCGGGGGAGAAGGCGAGGGAGAGGAAGTGGGTGAGGGGGTACCAGTACCAGAACTGGCAGAACACCAGCAGGCCCACCACGGCGTCCATGTTGGTGTGCCCGGTACGGGACTGCAGCGACACCGTGCAGTTGCGTCCTCCTGAAACAGTTAGGAGAAGACTGCTAGAATACTCTCATCATGGATACCACTGGAAGAAACTTTATAGGTAGGTGTCTGGAAAGCCCCAACTAGGATAAAAATAACAACACACACACACACCAAACTAAAGCAAGAAGGAAAACAAAGGGAAACTCTACTGACAAATTGTAAATACAGATCTTAATCAGCCCATCTCTATAGCAGAGTAACTTAATTTCAATCCACATATGGAAGTAAATTTAGTGTATCGTACACATATGAGGCATAATCATAGTTAAAGGCCATTCATATAAACACAAATTACAGCTTGTGGCAAAACAGGTAGGGGAAGGGCCCCAAATATGGACCACTTTTTACATTTAGTCAAGTTATGACTAAATGTTTTAACATCGAGGGGGGAATCGAGACGAGGGTCGTGGTGTATGTGTGTGTGTGTGTGTGTGTGTGTGTAGAGCGATTCAGACTAAACTACTGGACCAATCTTTATGAAATTTGACATGAGAGTTCCTAGGAATGATATCCCCGGACGTTTTTTTCATTTTTTCGATAAATGTCTTTGATGACGTCATATCCGGCTTTTTGTGAAAGTTGAGGCGGCACTGTCACGCCCTCATTTTTCAACCAAATTGGTTGAAAGTTTGGTCAAGTAATCTCTGACGAAGCCCGGACTTCGGTATTTCATTTCAGCTTGGTGGCTTAAAAATTAATTAATGACTTTGGTCATTAAAAATCTGAAAATTGTAAAAAAAATTGTTTATTTATAAAACGATCCAAATTTACGTTCATCTTATTCTCCATCATTTTCTGATTCCAAAAACATATAAATATGTTATATTTGGATGAAAAACAAGCTCTGAAAATTAAATATATAAAATGATAAAAATTTCTTTTTCGAAATCAATTTAAAAACACTTTCATCTTATTCCTTGTCGGTTCCTGATTCCAAAAACATATAGATATGATATGTTTGGATTAAAAACACGCTCAGAAAGTTAAAACGAAGAGAGGTACAGAAAAGCGTGCTATCCTTCTCAGCGCAACGAATACCCCGCTCTTCTTGTCAATTTCACTGCCTTTGCCACGGGCGGTGGAGTGACGATGCTACGAGTATACGGTCTTGCTGCGTTGCGTTGCCTTCAGTTTCATTCTGTGAGTTCGACAGCTACTTGACTAAATGTTGTATTTTCGCCTTACGCGACTTGTTGTTTATTGCTGATAACTAGCTTGTTTTCGTGCAAAGAAGTTTCATTTTGTGTTAGGTAGTCCTTCTTTCTTAGGTGAACCGTTAGGCCTAATTAGAGTAAAATAACATGCAGTTTATTCTTCAGAAAAATGCACACAAAAAATGGGTTGGGTTCGGTGATTTGTACATAAACGTCTTCCTCACGATAGATTCGCTGATTTGTCTCATGAAGCCGTCATCAACACGAACACAATGATTGCAGATGCAAACTCTGTACCTACACGACCGAGACACAAGACTGATTATTTCACAGCTGCAATGTGAATATAGAACAAAGACGTTTTGGGAAAGCTTACTCACGTCAGGTCTTCACTGACAAGCTAGGAACAGACGGAAAATTCCGAACAAAAGTAAATGACGTCAAAGTCTCTTTCGCTTTGCGTGTAACTTTGTCATGAAGTCTTTTTGTGACGACAGTATTATTATTATTATCATTATTATTATTTAAGTTATTGAGACATCCCAGTGCACTAAGGGATTTATAGAGCAAATCGAGAAAATTCATTATTGAACGAAGCGCATATAGCGCTGAGTTCAATAATTATTTTCGAGATTTGCTCTATAAATCCCTTAGTGCACTGGGATTGTTTCAATAACGATATTGTCAGTACCGCCAGAGAAAAAAGAAGATTCAAAACGCACACTTTGCTACGCGCATTTGGATAGGCGTAACTGTGTGGTCAGGTCGTATACAGTAGGATCTACTTTTCTGTGGGCTGTCTGAAGTGTGTCGTGCGTTCGTCACACGCAAACTCTTGTTTTAATTTCTGTTGGTAAATTCCAGTGTAGCGTTAAGCTAAAAAGTGATGATCTTTCATAGAGACCTCATTTTAACTCGGAGAAAGGACTATGCTCTTAATTATTTGCGATTCGAAACCTTCATCGAGCTTCGACAGACTTGACTGTGCAGAGTTTTGCCCCTTGCCAAGGTCGACGGAAAGCACATTTTCAAAATAAATGATTCTCGTGTGGTATCTTCACTCATCGGGGAGTCTGGTACTAAATATGAACGGTAAGAATGCTCTGAACCCTACACGTATTATATACCCATCGTTTTATCGTTCACATTTGCCCAACATGTTAATTTGCTGAACGGGATTTATGTCGTCTGCTAGTGCAACGCACTGCACTGAGTCTCATTTCAAAAACAAAAATTGCTCGTCTCGTTGCACTGAGTCTGCAAGCACGAGGCAGGCTGGTCTTATATATGACATATATGGTAAGAACGTTCTAAACCCTACACGTTTTCGATTCCGATTCTTCTTGCCTTGAAATAATAATTCGGAAACCATTCATTTACTGAACAGATGCAGTCGTATATCAGTGTAGTCTGCTAGCTACGCCGGCCGGTGCTGATCTAGCTGCTAGTCTACGTTATCGAAATAACACTTGTGTTTTCTGTTAGCTGCTGGGATTTGTATACTAACTCATCATTTGGTAATGTGGATAATAAGCTACATGCAACTAACATGGCATAATTATGAGAGGAATCTTCGCAAGTCGAAACTGAAAAATTAGACACAGCAGGTTCTATTTTTAGATTAGTGGCAACTGTAGGCGGCACAGGCGCATGCAATCTGTCATTAAAAACCCATTTCTGCTTTTAATTAAAAAGCAGGAAATTTATGGTCATAATCATTGGTATTGTGGAGAATATAAGCTACATGTCATTAATTAATTCTGAGGATGAGAGTACAGTCTCGCTTTGGCAAAGGGTGTAAGAATACGCTCTGTGAAAAAGTTAGCGCACTCCAAGAGTGCGCTAACAGATTTAGCGCATCGCCATTAGCAAATAAACTGGTTCACATCAGTCATGTGACACCAGTACTTACTGACAATTATTATTATTATTATTATTATTATTATTATTATTATTATTATTGACTCACATGCGAAGCAAAAGTGAGTCTATGTACTCACCCGAGTCGTCCGTCCGTCCGTCCGTCCGGACGTCCGGACGTCCGGACGTCCGTCCGGAAAACTTTAACGTTGGATATTTCTTGGACACTATTCAGTCTATCAGTACCAAATTTGGCAAGATGGTGTATGATGACAAGGCCCCAAAAAACATACATAGCATCTTGACCTTGCTTCAAGGTCAAGGTCGCAGGGGCCATCAATGTTGCCTAAAAAACAGCTATTTTTTTTTTACATTTTTCACATTTTCTCTGAAGTTTTTGAGATTGAATACCTCACCTATATATGATATATAGGGCAAAGTAAGCCCCATCTTTTGATACCAGTTTGGTTTACCTTGCTTCAAGGTCAAGGTCACAGGAGCTCTTCAAAGTTGGATTGTATACATATTTTGAAGTGACCTTGACCCTGAACTATGGAAGATAACTGTTTCAAACTTAAAAATTATGTGGGGCACATGTTATGCTTTCATCATGAGACAATTCGGTCACATATGATCAAGGTCAAGGTCACTTTGACCCTTATGAAATGTGACCAAAATAAGGTAGTGAACCACTAAAAGTGACCATATCTCATGGTAGAAAGAGCCAATAAGCACCATTGTACTTCCTATGTCTTGAATTAACAGCTTTGTGTTGCATGACCTTGGATGACCTTGAACTTGGGTCAAGGTCACATGTATTTTGGTAGGAAAAATGTGTAAAGCAGTTCTTAGTGTATGATGTCATTGCTAGGTTTAGTTATTTGACCATGTCAAGGTCAAGCATGTGAGTCGTATGGGCTTTGCCCTTCTTGTTATTATTATTATTATGGGGAGCTTATATAGCGCGAACCCTGATATGGCCCTTCGTGGTCGGCTGGGCGTTAAGCAAACAAACAAACATATAGCGCGAACCACAACTGTGCTCTCCGCGCTTTACATATTAATTTCTGCCGTTCGTGAAATGGAATTTTTTACAGACAGACAGACAAAGAGACATTTTTTACACGCAATATATAACGCATTCACATCGACCAACAAACTTCAAGCCTATTTGGCGAACATTCACCTTTCACGGCCTATTATTCCAAGTCAAACGGGTATTTGGTGGACATTTTTATCTATGCCTATACAATTTTGCCAGGAAAGACCCTTTTGTCAATCGTGGGATCTTTAACGTGCACACCCCAATGTAGTGTACACGAAGGGACCTCGGTTTTTCGTCTCATCCGAAAGACTAGCACTTGAACCCACCACCTAGGTTAGGAAAGGGGGGAGAAAATTGCGGCCTGACCCAGGGTCGAACACGCAACCTCTCGCTTCCGAGCGCAAGTGCGTTACCACTCGGCCACCCAGTCTACAGTATCCGCTGGCTGGCTGTTCTATCAGGCTGCCTGGCTGGCTGTTGCTCCGTGTGAATTCCTCCCACCGCCAAGTCGTTTTTGTGGTTTATTTCGTATTTAGGCCCCTGGTAACATTATGAAGTTTTAATACGATCAATCGAACCTATTATCAAGTTAGTGTATCAACTTTTGAACGAACTGCGCCCAGTAGTTTCCCAGCAATAAGCTGTTAAGTCGAGACAGACACACGGACACACAATTAAAGTCTGTTGAGCCCAAGTACCAGCGTACTCGGGGATAACATAGGCCTATATGTATTTAATTTGAATTCAGGAAATGATAAGGAATACAATGCAACCATTATACGTAGGGGAAGGGCTCCTAATATGGACCACTTTTTGTTTCATGCTGATAACTAGCTTGTTTTCTTGCGAAGAAGTTTCCTTTTGTGTTAGGCCTAATTAAAGTGAAATAGCTTTGATAGACATTCGGCAAAAATTAAATACAGAAAAAATCACAAATGGTCCATATTCGGAGCCTGGGCGCCTAATATGGACCAGTGAAGCGGCCTTCACGAATCACTGTAAAAAGCCCCCTATATTTCAAAATAACATGATACAACTTAGTGTACAAGTCAGACTAATTAAAATATGCTCTAGATTTATCTGTTTCGGGTTGATGAGAGCATTATTTGAAGCACACCAGGAAACTGAAGAAGCTTATCAAAAACAGAGTGGAAATAAGTGAAATTATCAACTTCCACGAAAAGAAGACTTTTTGTTTCATTTGTTTTAATTTCGAGGGCTAGTTATAGATTATTTTCAGCAAGCTTCTTAATAAATTAATGAAAATAGTCTTAAGCTTTCATTTTCTTCGATTTGTTGAAGGTGGTCTATATTAGGGGACTCGCACATACTTTCAAATGTTGCTATTATTTTTTGTTTGCAGTAGAAACTCAGGGTCAACACTGCTAAAATGTAACAAATACGGTCTTAGCTGTCATATATATAGCAATTTTTGTGTGATAAAAGCTTTGGCTGTGGACAGAAACGAGTCCGTTTTAGGCGGCAAATTTAGAGTGAACGCTGCCAAAAGTTAAACAAGTCGCGTAAGGCGAAATTACAACATTAAATTTTAGTCAAGCTGTCGAACTAACAGAATGAAACTGAACTCACTGCATTTTTACAGCAAGAGCGTATACTCGTAGCACCGTCAGTCCACCGCTTGATGCAAAGGCAGTGAAATTGACAAGAAGAGCGGGGTAGTAGTTGCGCTGAGAAGGATAGCACGCTTTTCTTTATCTCTATTCTTTTTAACTTTCTGAGCGTGTTTTTAATCCAAACATATCACATCTATATATGTTTTTGGAATCAGGAACCCACAAGGAATAAGATGAAATTGTTTTTAAATCGATTTCGGAAATTTTATTTTAATAATAATTTTTATATTTTTAATTTCAGAGCTTGTTTTTAATCCGAATATAACATATTTATATGTTTTTGGAATCAGAAAATGATGAAGAATAAGATGAACGTAAATTTGGATCGTTTTAAAAACAAATTATTTTTTTTACAATTTTCAGATTTCTAATGACCAAATTTTTAAGCCACCAAGCTGAAATGCAATACCGAAGTCCGGCCTTTGTCGAAGATTAATTGGCCAAAAGGTCAATCAATTTGATTGAAAAATGAGGGTGTGACAGTGCCGCCTCAACTTTTACAAAAAGCCAGACATGACGTCATCAAAGGTATTTAGCGAAAAAAAGAAAAACATATCCAGGGATAATCATTCCCAGGAACTCTCATGTAAAATTTCATAAAGATCGGTCCAGTAGTTTGGTCTGAATCGCTCTACACACACACACGCACAGACAGACAGACAGACAGACAGACACACACACACACATACACCACGACCCTCGTCTCGATTCCCCCTCTTGACTAAATGTAAAAAAGAGAAAAAGCCTAACGGTTTTGAGATTTCTGTTTTTGCAACTGTTTTGACATATGTGCAAGTTATCCAGAGAGGGTGAATACAGCGAATAAACTTTTTTGAGCGCCGTTAGTTTGTCAGAACAGGAGGTGGTCTATATTAGGAGCCGGTCCGGTCCCGATCCGACGTCCATATTAGGAGCCCTTCCCCTACGTTCATTATGGTATTTTTGATTTTGATTACCTTTCTTGATTTCTAATGAGGTAACTCACCTCCCCCCCCCCCCCCCACCTCCCGTCCCTATTCAAGTCTGCATTACACACCTCCTTTTGGGAAAATTCAAAATGCGCCGTGCGTGTGTGTGTGTGTGTGTGTGTGTGTGTGTGTGTGTGTGTTTGTGTTTGTGTGTGTGTGTTCGTGCGTTCGTGCGTGCGTGTGTGCGTGGCGTGTGTATGTGGTTGTGTGTGTGTGTGAGAGAGGGAGAGATTGTGTGAGAGAGAGAGAGAGAGAGAGAGAGAGAGAGAGAGGGAGAGAGAGAGAGAGAGAGAGAGAGTTTGAAACACGGATCAACAACTACATTCTCGAGTTGAAGTAAATGAATAATGACGGAAAAGGTACCTGTAAACGTCACTTTTGGGACGCAGCAAATTAAACAATGACGTCATATTCGTTACCTTTTGTTCTGTCGAATTGGGTCGTGTCTGTCCATAACAGGAGCCGCGTTCACAGCGCAGGCCTGTCTGTAGGGATAGTGTGGCCTGGTGTGGTACTTTTTCTACGGATAACAACTTTTGTTTCCCGCTTGAAGAAGTAGCCATCCACAGGATTCTGCTCCTAAGACCTGAAAGGCAATTATTTAGTTCACAGGTTGATAGAGGAGTTTGAAGCCTCGTCAGTGCAATTCACAGTCCATGAACGATTCACGTTCAGGTTTACACGACGCACTTGTAGTGTGAGCTTTGCAGTAGGAACAAGCCGACACGTCGTAGAAAGGACGTTGACGGAAGGTTGACCGAACATTTTCAACAGCATCAAGGCAACTGGTTGAACGTTGAATTCATCTGATACAAACACGTATTTGTGAGGAAAAGTAACATCACTTTGGTAATGGAGCCATTTTGAACGAGATTGGTCAGTCCGTATCTCCGGAGGTCCAGTTCTCATCGAGAAAGTCCTCTTTACTAACAATGACGGAGGAGTTAGATTTGAAAGCTGCGAGATCTGTAAAGAGGTGTGGATGATCTTTGGCTACAACTACATCTACTCGGCGCTGTGCGGACACCCCTCCCCCCCTACACCCCCCGAATCCTGAGCGCGGTTCGGAAACGCATGGCAGACTGTAGATTGTAGATTTTATAACCATCAAGGAAACAGCGAAGTGCTGACGATCAAAAGATTCATTCGGAAGCGTTCTTGAGCACAGACACACGAGCTTTCCATACCAGTCGACTTAAGTATCGTTAAGGAGAGAGGACAGTCTAGCGCAGCATCGCAGAATGGCGACAGATTCCATCAGCCAGACGCAGACGACAAAGGTCCGTGGAAATGTCAGCCTGGAACTGGATGGCAGCCGGACCAGCTCCGGGGCCGTGGACAAAAAAAGTCCAAGAACATTGTCCTCCCTGTTGTCCAGACTCTCTCACAATTCCGCGGTAGAGCGGCAGACATGGGAGTCGAGTTCCTGCACGCCCAAACAGTTGACGGATATATCCCTGGTGCAGAATAAGCACGAACGACGTCGTATGGCATTAGTAGTCCCGTATCCCGAAATTTGGGCCACGAAAAGCGCCTCGGCCGCCTTCACTTGCCGCTCTCGGAATTATCTTCTGGGGTCGCCGAGCAAGCAGGACGCGATTAGACCTGACAAGAGCGCCATTTCTTTCTCCCTCAGCCAGCAAACCAACGTGATGCTCGTCTGCAATGATGTTCCCTGTGGCCACCGCGGCAAGTCTAAAACTGGGTCGCCGTCTGCCTTGCTCGTCCAAAGACGCCTGTCAACACCATGTAAGAATATTCATGGTTGATACGGTGGAGAATGATAGAACTTAGCAGAAACCGACTACGAACGGCAGAGGACACGG
>NC_090257.1:35290884-35313384 GCF_037325665.1 Littorina saxatilis
TAAATGTTGCCTAAAAAACAGCTATTTTTTACATTTTTCACATTTTCTCTGAAGTTTTTGAGATTGAATACCTCACCTATATATGATATATAGGGCAAAGTAAGCCCCATCTTTTGATACCAGTTTGGTTTACCTTGCTTCAAGGTCAAGGTCACAGGAGCTCTTCAAAGTTGGATTGTATACATATTTTGAAGTGACCTTGACCCTGAACTATGGAAGATAACTGTTTCAAACTTAAAAATTATGTGGGGCACATGTTATGCTTTCATCATGAGACACATTTGGTCACATATGATCAAGGTCAAGGTCACTTTGACCCTTATGAAATGTGACCAAAATAAGGTAGTGAACCACTAAAAGTGACCATATCTCATGGTAGAAAGAGCCAATAAGCACCATTGTACTTCCTATGTCTTGAATTAACAGCTTTGTGTTGCATGACCTTGGATGACCTTGACCTTGGGTCAAGGTCACATGTATTTTGGTAGGAAAAATGTGTAAAGCATGTGAGTCGTATGGGCTTTGCCCTTCTTGTTTTAATTGGTACCTGACGTTTTTGTCAGGTCGATTTTGGGGGTGATACCTATAAGAGAAATCTTTGATCCGAAAAGTGTGCCAGATTGCCAAGTGAAAGGCCTTTAATGGCATATAAAGTATTGTGAATGAAATGACACGGGAATGAATGTTCTAGTTGGAGTACGACAATGGGTGCGTCCTTCCACGTGGACACATACCACAACTCTACAGTCTGGCTGCTTTCTGTGTATTATGCATGGGAACGTTTGGGTTAGAAACTGACACTTTTGTCAATCTGCAAAATTAACTCGGCAAAATAGTGTCCACCTTGCACAAGAAGTACACAGACTGGTGACAGTGAATGGTGCTCTTAACCCAGGTAAACAATCAAATCAAATCAAATCAAATCAAATTAACTGTATTATCTCAATCTGAGAAATTACATTGGTGGCGAATAAACATGAAGACGACAAGCGGACGACTAAAACATAACATTATAAATAATAATTGTAAATCCTTCTTTGTTAATTCGACATTTTGATTGGTCAATGCAATCACTCAGCGGTCAGGCAATCAGCGTGTCTCACCTCCAAATGGATCTGCCTCAATGTACACTTCCTGACAAGCCTATCAATACAAGTCATGTGTTTCACGTGTCGCCATGACTGCAATAGTTTCTGCCAGCCGGTTGGTCATGCGCACGAACGATAGACAAATCAAGGAAAATGGAAGACAGCAAGTACGCAATTTGGTGACCGAGACATGAAAAGGATGTGACGTCATGTTATAATGAATGACGAATTGTTCTAGCGAGAACGTCACTTTGTGATTCGGCCTTTGCAGACTTCTCAAAAGGAACAAGCCATGGAAAAGTCAGTCTGTAAAATATAGAAAAGCACATAATAACCTCAAGCGAATTATAATGTGCTAAGCACATCGTAATTCCATGGGACTATACTTTCACCGAAGGCGATGGTAAGTACGTGACAAGTCATGAATAAAATTGATGAATTGAGGTGCCACTTCACATCCAAAAAGAAAGATCCTTTGAATGGATAGATTTACAATTACAATATCGACCTGCTGCTTTCAACATGTCGGGGTGTGCCTAAATTGTCTCACCTGTGATTTGTAAATGGAATCCCTCAGGCATACGGCCTTCGGGATTCCATTTACAAATCACAGGTGAGACAATTTAGGCCTTCGGGATTCCATTTACAAATCACAGGTGAGACAATTTAGGCACACCCCTCCATGTTGAAAGCAATCGGTGAATATTGTATCAATGTATACTACGATTCTTATTTTACCAACAGTCTCGACGAATACAAATAATTTTCCCGAGAAGATGTAAAAGACTCGGCCCTGGTCTTTGTAAAAAGAAAGACGGCTTGAGGTATCGATTGAACATGAAATTTTCCTTCCTAGAGCCATGTGACACCGGACTCATATTTAGGCGGTTAGCCGAGACAACAAAAGAGTGCATGTTTCTGTGCATTCATTCTTAAAAAAATAACGGAAGTTCTTACTTAAATGGATCGATACATAAATGTTATTTGTAGTTTTGACCCAAATATGACATTTTACACAGATCTCGACAGTCACTGGCGCGGGCTCGGAGGAACACTGACTGTCTCGATCTGTGTAAAATGTCATAATTCGTCCTTGTCCGATTAAAACCTCGTAACTCGATTTTTTGCGAAATCTACTTTTTTACATCAATATAATCTACGATTTTTTCTCTATTTTTTGGTTATTGTGGTGAAAGCCTAAGATCGCTGGAAGTCAGTTAAAAATGGGTATAAAAATACCTCGTATATCATTTTGGCAAAACCGCGAACCAAAATTACACGTAACTTGAGTTACGAGCTTTTTTTTGTTCGTGTGTTTTTCAGTTTTGGCCGATGCAAACCTCGTATGTCGACTTACAAGTTTTCTAATATCTAAACATGGCGGTAAATGAACTGTTTCCGTTAGATACGAGGTTACGGTAACATGTCCGTACGTTCAGAGTTTAGGTAAAATTAAATATTAGAGTCATTAATGAAGCTAGAAGTGCCCACATTACGTATTGTGTAGTAAAAGGACACTCTACGACATCAGTTATTGTTCAAATGATTTTTTTGTTAGTATTTTCCTTTGCTAAGTACAAAAGCATAACTACAAAGAGAGATTAAGCAGTTTAAGTATTCTGAAATATCTCTTAACTATGTAACAGTTCAGTCCTGAACTTCTGATCTTATTTGTTAGCTGAAGATGTACATGTATGCATATGTCACGTACTGAAGTTGTGTTATAGTGTCTGAATGCAGTCCGTCATGTCTGGCAGTGGGTCCTTCACACCTGAAAGCCAATTCTCTTCGCTTGAAGATCTTAGGTTGATGTGCTGTGTGTGCCTGAATAAAAGTTCTATACCATGGAATTTCGAAACGGAACTTATCATAGATGACATCACTGTTCGTATGGACTCTGATTGTGTTTCGTGGGTGTACTGTGTCCATTATCATGGTCAGTTTCATGTGGACTGCATTGACCCAACAACTGTAAAGCATGACAAAAACTGTATCTGCTCGACTTGTTTGCATTAGGAGTCATGTTTGCTCTGTCTGGTGCAAGCTCCGCATGAGCGAGCAGGAGTCAATTGATGGTGCAGATTTCGCTTGGAAACAAAATCACTATCTTCCAGGAGTAATGGAAGTAGTGAAGCAAACCAAACATTGTGATTCACCAACCCCAAAAACTATGAATGCAACGTTTGCTGTGAATCCAAGTACGGAAACATCCCATAGCATGTGTACCAGATGCACATTCAACGCAAAGACGAAGCTTGCAAATAACAGAACATTGACAAGAGGGTTGCTAAAGAGAATGGTGATGTCCAAGTTTTCACCATGTATCTGCAGGTCGACTTGTTGGCCCTATGTATATAAGCAAATGACAAATACTTCAAGGCCAAGCTGTGCTGCCACTACTGTCTTCACATTGTACAACTTGAGGGACACAGAGGTTACTTGCTACTTTTAGGATGAGTCAAAAAAGATAAGTCAAAAGCAACAGTTGGCGAAACAACCAAGGCAATCATTATCTACAATGACGGCTGTGGGTACCAGAACCGCAGTTTAATAGTCTTGGGAAACGCCCATCTTTACTTTGCAGTCAGTCAAGGAAAAGTCGTTTTCCAAAAGTTTCCTGAGAAAGGTCACACCTGGATGAAAGTAGACTCTGTACACCCAGCTATCAAAAACAAACTAAGGAGAAGGCAGATAGTCTGGCCTGCCGAATACGTGGAAGTCATCACCTCTGCAAGAAAAAGGCAACCTTACAAAGTTGTCCAGGTAGCCCACACATTCTTCAAGGACTTTCTTGATCTCAGACACTTCTGGGGATCCATAATTGGTGGATATTCGCAGTCCGAAGTACCTGCCTGACGGTACTTGTCGCTACAAGCTCATCTATTCTGAGGAGTGGTGGCCTTTTTCACAAAGAAGAAGAAGAGCACATGGTGAGCCCAATACCATCCCCCAGCTCTACTGAGCACGGCTGACCATCAAAGACATAAAGTGGCAGCATCTTCAGCATGTCAAGGAGGTTTTTCCAGTAGATTCATACCAATACACATGGTCTACCCTTTGGTCGTTAAGCTCTGCATTCTCATGAGTGGTCATCCTGCATAACTACTAGCTGTTCAAGGACATTTAGATGACAATTGCACTCAAACTAAGATAGCTCATTGTTTTCAAGGAATACTCTGTTTTATGTGCATACAAAAAGGCTCCTGTATGGATGTTTACGCTTTCCTGCAAGCAAAGAATGTTATGTACTGATAAGCTTCAGTTTACACTTGGTTTTGTTTGTGTGTTAATTGACAAGGTTGCAAGGAGACTGCAAGGACATTTTACACAAGAATGATTATACATCGGTTTGTACAATCAAAAAACAAATGAACATTGTGACAAAAGAACGATTGTGTGTTTACTGCGTATAAAACATTGTTTTTGTCTTTTTTGTTCTTTGGCTATGTTATAAAACCTTGTAAGTCTTCAAGTTTGGTCGGGTTTTAAAAAAGAAAAACTCGTATCTTGCAATTTTGTTGAATATCGTGCGTTTTAATTGTGACCAACACTATTTAATTACACACAGTAATTTGTGTGTGTTCGTAGATCATGTGCAGAAAAAATTGGCTTATTTTGATGACAAGTTATTTTTTAAAGACGTTTTTTGTGTTTTTCTCGAAACGCTCAAAATCGATTTACGAGGTTTCAATCGGACAAGGACGATATTTTGGTCCATACGTATAGTGTACACGTGCGCGTGGTTCAGGTCTACGGAACGCGGATCGTATCAACTGATGCATCAAATTGATGCATCCAAAACCAAGATTTGATGCATTATTTTCACAATTTGATGCATCATTTTCACAAAAGGATGCATCATTTTCAAAAAGGATGCATCATTTTCCAAAACTGATGCATCCGATACGAAAATGATGCATCCTTTTAGAAAATGATGCATCATTTTGATGCATCATTTTGATGCATCACTTTCGGTTTTGTATGCATGCAAAAGATCATTCATTTCCGGTCGTTCCGTAAGAAATGCCTGAGCATGGAAAAACTTGAAATGACATTTTGACGAATATAAACAGATTGGTTAGATAAAACAAAAATAAACGTACAACATACCATTAAATAGGGAACAAGTCAAAGTCACGGCATTATGCATTTTAAGGCATTTTGTGTTTTGTTTGTGGTTTGTTTTCTGTGCCCACGAAGTTTTGACGCCCTTGACCTTCGACTCAAACTTTCGTTTTCTGACGTTCGTTTTGCTTCGTATTCCGGTTCAAATTTTGCTTTTTGCTCGGCACTTTCCGGGAAAACCCGAAAATTCTGATGCATCCAAACGATGCATGAAATTGTGAAAATGATGCATCAAATTCTTGGTTTTGGATGCATCAATTTGATGCATCAGTTGATACGATCCGCGTTCCGTAAAGGTCAGCCGCTCTGGAGGCTTTGCCCAGCACGTATGTGGACATTGGGGACGGAGTGACGGCCACCGTGGACTATGGCAATGGCCGCTCCATCGACACCGAGCAGTTCAAGAGGAGGAAAGAGGTGTGGACAATTGGTAATCTTGAACTTTAGTGTGTTAAATTCATAGCTCAGAATCCAGTGGCATTCTTTACTTATTTTTGATACAAGTCCCTGTAATCAAGCCAAAGAACATTTGTCGTGAAATTAATTGACGGATTGAGCTCCAAACTTAAGCATAATTAATTCATTTGGTTGTTCGATCGACGAAAATGCCGCGAAAATGCCGTACGTTGTCAACCAAGGGACAGTGATTTACACGATAGTGTTGTCTCCCCTGTCCGCTCATACGGATAATTCCTTCTTTGACGCATGTAAACGAAATGCATTCGTACAGTTCATCGGAGTTCATTCCGTGACTTCAAAGGGATCTAAAATGACTTCTTATGCTTATAAGTGCAGGTTATGGAAATTCAGAGGCTTAAATGCCTCTGAATTCTGAGCTATGAGTTTAACACACTAAAGTTCAAGACTGATTACCGGATAATTTCATCGGATTGCATCTATAACACTTTTTTAATAATTTTTTTTATTATCTGTAAAACTAAACACAGAGAGAAAATGGGGAGAGGGGAGAGTTGGTTGGTTATTAATTTGTGTCTTCAGCTGATATTGCTTTTCAAGATGCAATGGAGGAGAGGGGAGGGGCAGAGTGAGTTTGTGTTGTCAGTGTGTGTGATGGAAAGAGGATTGGGGGGGGGGGTGAGGGAGGAAAAGGGAAGCAAGGAGGGAGGGAGATAAAGGGGGGGGGGGGGACAAAGAAAGAGAGGGAAGGAGAGTGAGAGATAGAGAGAGAGAGAGAGAGAGGGGGGGGGGGGCATATGAAAGTAACCTCGTGTTATCAAATCGCAATTGAATTCTTTCTTTTCATCAGTGAACGTCCCTTATCAATTTTGGCGTTACAATCCAAATTACAGGTGGGGATTAGGATTATAAATCAATGCACTGAATTGTAAAAATGCATTGATGGCTGAATCTTTGCAGATTTCTATAAGTTCACGTGTGACGGACGTTCTGACCTCCAATCCAGCGGACAGAACCCTCATTCAGATCGAAGAAGTAAGTACTCTGAGAGAGAGAGAGAGAGAGAGAGAGAGAGAGAGAGAGAGAGAGAGAGAGAGAGAGAGAGAGAGAGAGAGAGAGAGAGAGAGAGAGAGAGAGAGAGAGAGAGAGAGAGAGAGAGAGAGAGAGAGAGAGAGAGAGAGAGAGAGAGAGATTGTTTCCAAGGGACGCGACTCTCTCACATCCAAGAACAAGTCGCGTAAGGCAAAATTACTACATTTAGTCAAGCTGTCGAACTCACTGAATGAAACTGAACGCACTGTATTTTTTCACCAAGACAGTCCAGCTTCGTCAATCCCCGCGAGAAGGAAATCGCTCACCTCCCACGTGCAAAACGCAGTGAAATTAACACGCCAGAATAGCGCGGTAGCGTATTGTGCTAAGCAGGAAAGCGCGCTTTTCTATATTCTTGTTAACTTTCTGAGCTTGTTTTGAATACAACCTATCATATCTATATGTTTTTGGAATCAGGAAATGATAAAGAATAAGATGAAATCATATTTGGATCGATTTCTTAAATTTTAATCGTAAGACTAATTAATCTATTTTCGTTAATTGTGATCACATTTTAAAAGTAAACATGACATTACCAGCTATTGTGTTTTCAGCGGGCCCGATATTTAGACGAGACAAGTATAATGCCGACGAATCGAAGACGAGTCGCATTATACTTGTTCGAGTCTAAATATCGGACCCTATTGCTACGATGAAAACACAATAGCGTTTATATAGCTATTCTGACATTAAATTCTGTGTTAAAATCATGTTTTTGTCAGCAAATGAGTACCAGAATGGTCCATGTCGTTGATTGCAGACGACGGTTCCCTTTCCGCATGAAGCCACGGAAATAACCGAACATTGAAAAACCCACGGACATGTAGGCTATTACGGAGAAAACTCGAGATAACCGGATGTTTGGCATTACGTCAATATGCTAGTAATCATATGACGTCATGACGTGTCATGCTTGCCTACGTATATTGTATGTTCGAATGTCTGACTTCTGTTAGGAATTCGCGTGGTGAAGACTGCGGTAAATCTGTAGATGATAAGAGAACAAAGATTGTCTCAGATGAATTAAACGACTAAATGTTTCAGACCGGTAACTTCATTTCAACATTGCACTATACAATGG
This sequence comes from Littorina saxatilis, assembly GCF_037325665.1. Lineage (NCBI taxonomy): Eukaryota > Metazoa > Mollusca > Gastropoda > Littorinimorpha > Littorinidae > Littorina > Littorina saxatilis. The sequence goes on from NC_090257.1 coordinate 35,298,688, forward strand.
ACGTTCTATGTGACAGGAGAGTTTGCTGATTTTGTGTTAAACATTGGAGAGATCGTCTGCTAGAATCAGAGATAGGTCGCTTCAGATTGCAGCTTCTGGAAATTTGCAAGGTTTGTTGCCTGTTAAAGAACTGGATTTTACACGTAATGTATGTCATGTACAGTAAGCAACAACAAAAACACACACAAAGCAAATGGCATCGTCTGTCGACTAGTCACAGAAACAAACCTGGCGAGGTATGCGTGTACTTTATACACGTGGAAGAAACCGGAACCATGCGTCTTTGTTATCGACAATATGCTTTTGGATATTGAGTAAAATGGCCGACTTCCGCCGCATTATGCTTTGATGATCGGAAGAGATCATCCAATCACAGCCCCCGAATTCCCCCACGTGTTCATCAGAATAGCTATATTAACAGCTATTGTGTTTTCAGCGTAGCAATAGGGCCCGATATTTAGACGAGACAAGTATAATGCCGACGAGTCGAAGACGAGTCGCATTATACTTGTTCGAGTCTAAATATCGGACCCTATTGCTACGATGAAAACACAATAGCGATTATATAGCTATTCTGACATTAAATTCTGTGTTAAAATCATGTTTTTGTCAGCAACAAGTACCAGAATGGTCCATTTCGTTGAGTGCAGACGATGGTTCCCTTTCCGCATGAAGCCACGGAAATAACCGAACATTGAAAAACCCACGGACATGTATTACGGAGAAAACTCGAGATAACCGGATGTTTAGCATTACGTCAATATGCTAGGAATCATATGACGTCATGACGTATCATGCTTGCCTACGTATATTGTATGTTCGAAAGTCTGACTTCTGTTGGGAATTCGCGTGGTGAAGACTGCGGTAAATCTGCAGATGATAAGAGAACAAGGATTGTCTCAGAAGAAACGACTAAATGTTTCAGACCAGTAACTTCATTTCAACATTGCACTATACAATGGACGTTCTATGTGACAGGAGAGTTTGCTGATTTTGTGTTAAACATTGGAGAGATCGTCTGCTAGAATCAGAGATAGGTCGCTTCAGATTGCAGCTTCTGGAAATTTGCTATCGACATTTGTAACTTAGCTTAAAAACATTCCCGAGAAGAATTTCAAGTTTGTAAAGCTGAAAAACATTCCCGAGAAGAATTTCAAGTTGTCAGTGTATGCTGTTGTCGATAGAAACATCGCCGCGTGGTGCAGATGTGTAAACCAGAACCATGCGTCGGCCATTTTACTCAATATGCTTTTGGATGCCATTTTACTCAATATGCTTTTGGATATTGAGTAAAATGGCCGACTTCGGCAGCAATATGCTTTGATGATAGGAAGAGACTATCCAATCACAGCCCCCGAATTCCCCCACGTGTTCATCAGAATAGCTATATAGACGCATGGTTCCGGTTTCTTCCACGTGTATTAAGTACACGCATACCTCGCCAGGTTTGTTTTTGTGACTAGTCGACAGACGATGCCATTTGCTTTGTGTGTGTTTTAGTTGTTGCTTACTGTACATGACATACATTACGTGTAAAATCCAGTTCTTTAACAGGCAACAAACCTTGCAAATTTCCAGAAGCTGCAATCTGAAGCGACCTATCTCTGATTCTAGCAGACGATCTCTCCAATGTTTAACACAAAATCAGCAAACTCTCCTGTCACATAGAACGTCCATTGTATAGTGCAATGTTGAAATGAAGTTACCGGTCTGAAACATTTAGTCGTTTCTTCTGAGACGATCCTTGTTCTCTTATCATCTACAGATTTACCGCAGTCTTCACCACGCGAATTCCCAACAGAAGTCAGACTTTCGAACATACAATATACGTAGGCAAGCATGATACGTCATGACGTCATATGATTACTAGCATATTGACGTAATGCTAAACATCCGGTTATCTCGAGTTTTCTCCCTAATACATGTCCGGGGGTTTTTCAATGTTCGGTTATTTCCGTGGCTTCATGCGGAAAGGGAACCGTCGTCTGCAATCAGCGACATGGACCATTCTGGTACTTGTTGCTGACAAAAACATGATTTTAACACAGAATTTAATGTCAGAATAGCTATATAAACGCTATTGTGTTTTCATCGTAGCAATAGGGTCCGATATTTAGACTCGAACAAGTATAATGCGACTCGTCTTCGACTCGTCGGCATTATACTTGTCTCGTCTAAATATCGGGCCCTATTGCTACGCTGAAAACACAATAGCTGGTAATGTTATTGACAATATGCTTTTGGATATTGAGAAAAATGGCCGACTTCCGTAGCATTATGCTTTGATGATCGGAAGAGACCATCCAATCACAGCCCCCGAATTCCCCCACGTTTTCATCAGAATAGCTATACTGATGAACACGATTTTAACACAGAATTTAATGTCAGAATAGCTATATAAACGCTATTGTGTTTTCATCGTAGCAATAGGGTCCGATATTTAGACTCGAACAAGTATAATGCGACTCGTCTTCGACTCGTCGGCATTATACTTGTCTCGTCTAAATATCGGACCCTATTGCTACGATGAAAACACAATAGCTGTTAATATTTTTAGATTCAGAATGTGATGAGTACGATGCAATCAAATTTAAATCTGTTTGCGAAAAATCGATTTTAATGACTACTTTAATGAGCAAACTCATTAATTAATTTTAAGCCTTCAAGCTTAAATGCAATACCAAAGTCCGGGCTTCGTCGAAGATTACTTGACCAAAATTTCAACCAATTTGGTCGAAAAATGTGAGCGTGACAGTGCCGCCTCAACTTTTAGGAAAAGCCGGCTATGACGTCATCAAAGACATTTATCAAAAAAATGAAAAAAATGTCTGGAGATACCATACTCAGGATCTCTCATGTCAAGTTTCATGAAGATCGGTCTAGTAGTTTTCTCTGAATCGCTCTACACACACACACACAGACACACAGACACACAGACACACACACACACACACACACACACACACACACACACACACACACACACACACACACACACACACACACACACACACACACACACACACACACACACATACACCACGACCCTCGTCTCGATTCCCCCCCCCCCTCTACGTTAAAACTTTTAGTCAAAACTTGACTAAATGTAAAAACCTAGACCGGAGTTATTTTCCAACATGGTCTATTCCACCATCTTACATGCGACGCATGGCATATATATTCACGTATGTATGTACGTTTCAGGCCAGACGGGAGCTGCAGAAGGTGGAGGTGTTCTCAGAGTACCCCATAGACGTGCAGGAACACCTCATCCGTCGGGCGTTCTACCTCAAGTAAGTCTCTAGCCACGCGGTATTGTTGAACTTTAGCGTTGTAAATTCAGAGCAGAGCAGTGGACATGCACTGAGATGCAGCTATGTCAGCTATAGGGAGGACGACCGGGCTTCTACCAAAATAAATCTGCAGATTAAATGCTTCCTCGCCAATTTTAAAAGGTAAAATTATCTAGAGAGAGAAAAGCATGTCAGGTTTTTGCAAGGGAAGCAGATTTGTGACGAAATTCGAAAGATTTTACCCCAACCTTCCATTTATATGAAAACACACCGAGTGGTTACGTCCCTTGAATGAGAAAAAGACAGATTTTGCGATGAAGCAAATTTCAAAGTCAAAATACCTTTTTTAATCACGAATGGAACACGGGGTCAAAAGTTCGATCAGCAGTACTTTGGAGGGGAGGGGGGATAATGAGAAAGGAGTCAGTTTCTGTTTGATCAACCAGACCGGATGACGTCCTACCTGTTGCCGCATCAACAAGGGCGGATCACATCATTTTTAAGGGGGGGTTTCCACATTTCTTTTAGGGACAATTCGACGACGCGAAGCATTTAGTTGAGGGCGCGAAGCGTTCAAACCTCCTATGGGGGTCAGGGGCATGCCTCCCCCCCCCCCTGAAAATGTTGATAAAAACAAGGAAAATTGAGCAATCTGGTGCAATCTGAGCCAAGAAACTTCTCCTAATACACCTTCCAAAAAGTAAATTTAAGAAGCCAAATTTGGATTAAAACAAGGACAATTGACCGATCTGGTACAACCTGAGCCAAGAAATTACCCATCTACCTTCCAAAACCGTCACTTAGTAGACAAAGGCCGGCTCCTAGGGGGGTCCGGGGCATGCCCCCCCCCCCCCCCCGGAAAATTATGATGAAAATCAAGAAAAATGGAGCAATCTGGTGCAATCTGAGCATCAGTATTTCTTTATTTTCCTCTTTTTTTGTTATGGCTGGGGGGGGGGGGGGGTCCGGAACCCCCCCTCCCCCCCTGCGAATGTATTCAGTAACATTATTGACTAATTTTTGAAGTCCCTTTAAAGCCATATGTACTCGATGACTATACACGCTAATTGCTTTACCAACAGCTGGAGACATGGTAAATTAAGTTCCCTGCAAAATATTGTGGTCTAGGACCCCTTCAATGTTGAGATATGTTAATTTTCATTTTGATCTGGATCGTCCTATTTATAGATTTGCCAACAGAGGTAGCGTTGACGCAAGGGAAATAACTCCGCGTCTTTGTTTACATCCAAAGTTTTTGAGACTCTAAAACAAGCTGTAATGCATGTATATGGTCCGCGCATGGCGACATATCGTCATTACATGGTCTTATGGTGCGTTTGACATCGATTATGGGCAAACTACACTTTGTAAACACGGGAGCGCGTACATATGCCTTTAATGAAAGCAAAGAAAATTCATCATGAAAATAATTAACGGATTGAGCTCCAAAATTAAGATCGATTATTGAATTTTGCCATTTGATCGAGGAGAATGACTGCCATGGTTAAAGGCACAGTAGGCCTCCCGTAAACCATCACAAAATACTGTCAGGCTTTTACACACAGTACAAACACCCTTTCATTTACACAATCACCGCTTTTGAACATCCTAGGTGCCCTACGTAAAGAGCGAGCAATTTTCAAAGAATTAATTTTGCGGATTGTCTGATAACAAAATCAGACGGTGTGTTTTGGCGCTGGACCTAATTTTTAAAATCTAAATAATAAATTGACAGCTTGTTGGTTTAAACACAATTTTATTCAAAATACATGACATGAAACAATTGACAAAAATGCAGCTAGGACACGAACTTAAGCAGATGCTTATTTGACGTGACCATAACAATGCTAAGTTACACAAGTTTTCATGATGGTGGACAACACAATTATTAACCAGAAGAACAAAATGTAGGAGGGGGGTATGGGGAACTTAATCAAAATAGGAGGATTTACAGAGAAAAAAAAATAAAAATTAATCAAATAAAAAAATAAAAGAAAAAAATAAAGAAAAAAATAAGGTGAGACTTTGAATGAAGCGCGTGGGACGAGAACATCGATGCTGAGACATGCAATAAGTAAGTTCAGATGAATGTACATTTTCATGGAGAGGGCAGCATAGTTCGTTACGAATGTATGGAAGAAAACAACCACACACACACACACACACAAAAGAGAACAGAAAAACAAAAACAAAAACTCAATGATAATTATTACTTATGTTAAATATGTAATTGATGCAACAACACTGAGAGGCGGGTTTACGTTCTCCTGCACACAAACATACACAATACCAGTACGTGGGCTAATCCTTCAAGTTAGTCGACCAGATTCAGCAATAAAGGATTGGACCGACTCGAAAATCAATGTATTTATGCGAAATGAATGTTGCTCGCTGCCTCTTAATAATGTTTCCACGTGTCTAAAATTGGCAGGCAGTGAGTTAATTGTGGACATAATACGAGCATTTTCAAACAACGGGCAGTATGACAAGTAATGTTCAGCTGTTTCGTTCCGGTTGCCGCACGCACACTGTGGGTTATCTTTTAAATGGCGTTTGCATAAATCGGAATTAAGGTTACTCATGTTTAAACGCATTCTGCTGTGTTGTATTTCTACATGTCTTTTTCCAAAATAATAATAAACTGGCACATAATGATGAGGACTTTGTAAATAATGCTTAAACTCGCTAATTGAGTTTGTGGTTTTAACCACATCAGGCAGATCATTCCATAAAATTGTAGTCGAAGGAACGAAGGATGTTCGGAAGATTTCTGTCCTGTGAGCTGGTACAAATCTTTCAAGTGGTCGTCTTCTGTGATAAGGATTTAAGGATGAAACTAGTGGTGGCAAAACTGAAAAGGTCAACTAAATATAGGGGACATTTACCATGAACCATTTTATGATATAAAATCAATTTATGTTGTCTTCGGCGTTCCTTTAGACTACAAAATCCGCTTTCTTTGTAAATCTTACCATGACTAGTTCTCCGCACACCGCCAATCATAATACGTAAAGCTTTAAGGTGTAGTTTTTCCAGGGTGTTCGACAGGGCTTCGGTACAATTATCCCATAATACATCAACATAGTCAAAATGTGGCAAAATAAAGGATTTGTACATTATTTCCAAACTTTTTCTGCATAACTTATACTTATAATGCCTTAAACAATTAATCAACAAAGTGGTCTTTTCCACAATATTTCTGACTTGAGCGTCCCATTTACAGTCATTTTGCAAAATAATACCGAGGTGCTTGTGTTCCTTTGTGTCTTCCAAAACAATTCCATTGAAAAATAACGGGTCAATTTGGCTTAAGTCACGTTTTATATTCAGCAATTTGGTTTTTGTTTCATTAAATGTGACTTTCCAATGTGCTGCCCAACAACTAATTTTATCGAGGTCTGTATTTAAAATTTCGGCACGTCTTACCGGATCATTCAATGCAAGTGACATGCTAGTATCATCAGCAAACAATTTAATAAGAGACTCAATATCATTTACAATATCATTTATATAAATCAAAAACAACAAAGGGCCTAACACAGAACCTTGAGGAACGCCTGCTTGTATACCTTTCAGCTCTGACTTAGCTCCTTTAACGACAACTAATTGAACACGGTTTGCTAAGTAACTACAAAACCATGACAAAAGTCGACCTCGAACACCAATCGATTCCAATTTTACTAATAATCCTTTGTGCCAGACTTTGTCGAAAGCTTTCGACACATCAAAAAATACCGCCTGTGTTGTTAAACCGCTGTCGTAATTTAAACATACATCATTATATATAGAGACAAGTTGACAAATCGTCGAGTCGCCGGGTATAAGACCTGACTGTGTAGGTGTGAGTATGTTGTTGGATTGTAAAAAGAGATATAGGTGGCTATGAATACATCGTTCCAAAACTTTGCCAACGCAACTCAACAAGGAAATCGGACGATAATTATTACAAGTGTCCGCTGAACCTGACTTATAAATAGGCGTAACATTCGCAGTTTTCCAAATTTTAGGATATACTCCTTCCCTCAAACTTCTGTTAAACATATGGGTGAGTGGCTCCGAAATAACATCTATAGCTGCAATGAGAAGTCTGTTGTGGACCAAATCTGGACCAATGGCTTTTCTTTTATCAAGATTTTTAATTACATCTTTTACCTCATTAACTGACAAAACAATATCACATAATTCGCAATCAAGAAACGGCATTTGAGGAACATCATCATTTGGGTCTTCAACATTGGAATTTTTAATAAAACAGTTATTAAAGGCGTTAGCTTTGTCTTGGCTTAGTTCATAAACTTCGCCGTTGTCACAGATAGGCGGAATTTCGTCACCATATAATCCTTTCTTCTTCATGAATGATTTCACTAACTTCCACCATCTTTTGTACCAAACTGCGTTGAATCGGAAACTTTTGCGTCTAATTCAGAATAATATTCTAAAATCCGTTCTCTTTTCTTTGCTGTAACAAGGTTACGTGCCTGGCGATAACTCAACCAATCTTCCGGCTGTTTACTTTTTTTGGCTTTCAAGTGAATCTGATCACGTTTGTCTATTAACATTAAAATTTCAGGTGTAATCCAAGGTGCGTCGTTAGGACGTATCGTTACTTCTTTTACTGGCATGCACTGTTTGGCTATGTCCATAAATAGTGCAGAAAAAATATGAACACTTTCGTCAAACACCTCCTTCATGAGAATGTCTTGCCAGTTAACCTGAGAGAGTGCTTCGCAAAAACCATCAACATTAAGTTTACTATAATTAAAGAGTGTTCTTTTATAGGAATTATTTTTATTCACAATTCTGTTTAATACAATGTGTGGTACAGCTTGTTACACAAACATTCTTAAATCATAAAAGAATTCTTATTTCATCAAGACAAGATCAGTGCAATTCGAAGTTTTGACAGTTTGAAAAAAAAAAGCCCGGAAGCAGGGTCACGCAAGGTCGTGGTTCTCGTAGCAGACGACGGTAATGCCTATCGCCAGTTCCTCTGAACAGTCAAAAGCCATCGCTAGAGTTCGTGTGAATTGCAGCCGTCTGTTGCGTTTATATTCAGAGGTACATAATAACGTGCTATTGCAGATAAGCCTACAGCGGGTCGCATTGCAAATCACAAACTGACGACTACATTGTAAAAAAAAAGGAAACTGGATCACACGGGTTCACGATGGCTCGGGGGGAAGATAAACCAAGCAAAAATAAATTCTTTGAAAATTGCTCGCTCTTTACGGAGGGCACCTAAGATGTTCTCAAGCGGTGAGTGTTTAAATGAAAGGGTGTTTGCATCTATAAAGTTCGTTGCGTAACTTTAAAGATATTAGAAATGACTTATTATAATTACAAGAGCAGGTTCTGCAAAATTAGAGGCTTAATTTGGAGTAGAAAACCATTCCTGAGTTTACAACACTCAAGTTAAACATTACCCGCCATGTCTACTTGTACTGAGTGCCAGGATGTTATTATATGTGCACGTTGGACTTGCTTCAGCGCACTGATTATCTGAAGAATCCAATTTATGTGAATTGCTCTCTGTGCTCACCCCCTCCCCCTCCTCCTTCTTATTACATTCCCTCACTCGATCACTCATTGCATTGCAGAAACATCACATTCTGGGCTGGGTGGTCTTTCAAAACGAGGCAGAGGTATAGGGGCTGGCTAGGCGGGATTTCTGGGGGTGGGGGCTGTTGACATTTGGCATTTGAAACCTTTTTTTTTGTTCTCTCCTTGAGAAAACAAGATACATTTGCCAATTAAAAAAGGTCTCTTTATTTTGCAGCATCAGCCCCAAGCGAATTATTGTGCGGAGAGGCCATGACCCTCTCTACTTTTACATCATCATTTGTGGGCAAGGTAGGGCGGCAGAGTTTTTACCACACACATGTGAATCAGGATAATATGGAAAGCCGTTTGGCTCATAACCATTACACGTGTAATAAATGATTAATACACGTGTAATAAATTGTTAATGCACGTGTAATAAATGATTAAAACACGTGTAATAAATGAATATTGCACGTGTAATAAATGATTAATACACGTGTAAGAAATGATTAAATACACGTGTAATAAATATGTATTGCACGTGTAAGAAATTATTAAATACACGTGTATGAATTATTTATTGCACGTGTTAATGGTTATGAGCCAAACGGCTTTTCCATAGCATAAGAAACAAGTCGCGTAAGGCGAAAATACAACATTTAGTCAAGTAGCTGTCGAACTCACAGAATGAAACTGAACGCAATGCCATTTTTCAGCAAGACCGTATACTCGTAGCATCGTCAGTCCACCGCTCATGGCAAAGGCAGTGAAATTGACAAGAAGAGCGGGGTAGTAGTTGCGCTAAGAAGGAAAGCACGCTTTTCTGTAACTCTCTTTGTTTTAACTTTCTGAGCGTGTTTTTAATCCAAACATATCATATCTATATGTTTTTGGAATCAGGAACTGACAGGGAATAAGATGAAAGTGTTTTTAAATTGATTTGGACAATTTAATTTTGATAATAAATTTTTATATATTTAATTTTCAGAGCTTGTTTTTAATCCAAATATAACATATTTATATGTTTTTGGAATCAGAAAATGATGGAGAATAAGATGAACGTAAATTTGGATCGTTTTATAATTTTTATTTTTATTTTTACAATTTTCAGATTTTTAATGACCAAAGTCATTAATTAATTTTTAAGCCACCAAGCTGAAATGCAATACCGAAGTCCGGGCTTTGTCGAAGATTACTTGACCAAAATTTCAACCAATTTGGTTGAAAAATGAGAGCGTGACAGTGCCGCCTCAACTTTCACGAAAAGCCGGATATGACGTCATCAAAGACATTTATCAAAAAAATGAAAAAAACGTTCGGGGATATCATACCCAGGAACTCTCATGTCAAATTTCATAAAGATCGGTCCAGTAGTTTGGTCTGAATCGCTCTACACGCACGCACACACGCACGCACGCACACACATACACCACGACCCTCGTTTCGATTCCCCCTCGATGTTAAAACATTTAGTCAAAACTTGACTAAATGTAAAAAGATAAATTACACGTGCAGTAAATACTTTATATATAAATACACGTGTATAAATTATTTATAACACGTGTATTAATCATTTTTTACACGTGTTATGGTTATGAGCCAAACGGCTTTCCATAAGATAACAGTTCCGATGACACATTTGATATTTTACCAACTGTAGATCCACCTCCCCCCAAAGAGAAAACCCCAAAACACGCACACACGCACGCACACACACGCACGCACACACACGCACGCATACGCACGCATACACACGCACGCATACACACACACGCACGCATACACACTAATACACACACACAAACACACACACACACACACACACACTTATATACACGCAACAAAGACAGCTATTTTGATATTAAAAATTGTGCAGCCTACGCTGAGGACCTTGAGGCTGACCCCGTCAGACACACACACACACACAGTCACACACACACACAGTCACACACACACACACACACACACAGTCACACACACACACACAGTCACACACACACAGACACACACACAGTCACACACACACAGTCACACACACACACAGTCACACACACACACAGACACACACACACAGTCACACACAAACACACACACACAGTCACACACACACACACACAGTCACACACACACACACACACACACCCACACCCACACATACACCCACACACACACACACACACACACTCACACACACACACACTCACACTCACACTCACACACCAAACAATGACAGGTGTGTTGGTATTTGGCAGCTTACGCAAAGGACCTGGAAGCTGACCCGGTCACAGGGGAGATACGAGCCAAGGCCGCTGTCTTCCTCAAGACTGGACAGTCATTCGGGGTGAGGGTCCATCCCAGGCAATTAACACTTTGTACCCCACCTATGTTGACCAAGGTTTTTTTTCGCCGAGACCAGCTGTGCTGCAGCAGGTCACTCAGAATTGTAGTAACTGTGTTGTAATTGTGTATCAACACGTTGGAATGCAGGCGTTAGATCTACGTTACAGGAAGCGACTGAAGCTAACAGTCTGAGCGGATATATCCATATTTGGTCAGATAGAGCCATATGATTGGGTAAGGATATATCCGTACTAGGGAGATACAATGCGTTAATACAGGGTGGGTAGGGGAGTTGGAGGTGAGCTCTCCAGACTTACAATGCTACTGTAGGATTAGGAGAACTCGCACCACACCCCCAACCCGAGGCATGCACTCTGTGTCGAGTGATGGTATGTTAGATCATCGCTTTCTGCAAACACAGCATAATTATCTTGCAACAATGAGTGTAGAATAGATTGCATTGCAGCAATAATACATTATGCTGGCTTTTTGTAGCCTAAAACTTTAACGTTACGGTGTTCTTTGATGGTATTGAAGCTAGAAATTTGACTCACTTCTAGGTTTGGTTTGGTGATTTTCAGACATTACGCAAATTTGGTTGATCAATTTTAGCGCTTTGAGCAGGGTTAAACCCTGGATACATGCGCTTTATGAATATTATGCATTATTCTTCGTGTGATGGGCAGGCCGCGGCGCTCATCTCTGGCCAGGGACACACGACCACCGTCATCTCGCGCACCAACATGCAGCTTCTAGCCATCAATGGGGATGACTATCTCGAAACCTTCTGGTACCCCTCCTTGAGGAAAGAGCTGCCCCCGCGCCTGGTTTACATCAGGTAGGAGATGACAGGTTGTAGTTAGCCTACAAAGCAAAATACTTGCCAATACGCTCTGATCGGAACTTGTGTCAATCTGGACGTCTTCTTCGGGTAGGAGATGAGAGGTTGTGTCTATCTTACCAAGCAAAATACTCTCAGATAAAAAAAAAAATCAAGTAACGAAAAAACAAAAAAAAAACAAAAAAAACCCACCAAACAATAATAAGTGACTTCTAATGGTGTATCTCAGGTAATTGATAGCTGACGCTATCTATCCAGAAGAAACTGCCTCAGACAAGAAAAAGGAAAAACAATTAGCGTCATCGTCGATCGTGGCTACCACAGATCTATCCAGGCAATTTACAGGGGGTGGTAGCATCCTCCCACTTGAAGACATACCCACATTCAGCGGCCTGGCTACTCTCTGTGCACAGTGTTAAAGTGGTGTCATAAGTAACACCAGTGCCCACATGGCAAATCGTTTCAGTAAGAATAATTCCCGCTTTGCACAAGTCGCAGGCAGCCGGTGTATCGATATAAGATTTCCGATCGAACCAGTTTTCTGATTCGACATGAACCCGACACTGAAATATTGTTTTCTGGTCAAATTAAAGAAGTACACTTATTTAAGGAGAACAAGTCGCGTAAGGCGAAAATACAATATTTAGTCAAGTAGCTGTCGAACTCACAGAATGAAACTGAACGCAATGCCATTTTTCAGCAAGACCGTATACTCGTAGCATCGTCAGTCCACCGCTCATGGCAAAGGCAGTGAAATTGACAAGAAGAGCGGGGTAATAGTTGCGCTAAGAAGGATAGCACGCTTTTCTGTACCTCTCTTTGTTTTAACTTTCTGAGCGTGTTTTTAATCCAAACATATCATATCTATATGTTTTTGGAATCAGGAACCGACAAGGAATAAGATGAAAGTGTTTTTAAATTGATTTGGACAATTTAATTTTGATAATAATTTTTATATATTTAATTTTCAGAGCTTGTTTTTAATCCGAATATAACATATTTATATGTTTTTGGAATCAGCAAATGATGGAGAATAAGATAAACGTAAATTTGGATCGTTTTATAAATTTTTATTTTTTTTTTACAATTTTCAGATTTTTAATGACCAAAGTCATTAATTAATTTTTAAGCCACCAAGCTGAAATGCAATACCGAAGTCCGGGCTTCGTCGAAGATTACTTGACCAAAATTTCAACCAATTTGGTTGAAAAATGAGAGCGTGACAGTGCCGCCTCAACTTTCCCGAAAAGCCGGATATGACGTCATCAAAGACATTTATCAAAAAAATGAAAAAAACGTTCGGGGATTTCATACCCAGGAACTCTCATGTCAAATTTCATAAAGATCGGTCGAGTAGTTTAGTCTGAATCGCTCTACACACACACACAGACACACACACACACACACACACACACACGCACACACACACGCACATACACCACGACCCTCGTTTCGATTCCCCCTCGATGTTAAAATATTTAGTCAAAACTTGACTAAATATAAAAAGCATGTCAGTATCTTGCATGTGAAGGAAATTGGTGGTGAAATTCAATACATTTCATCCCAAAACTCGATTCCTTCGAAAACGTGCACCGAGTGGTTACGTCCCTTGACTGAGAAGGGAAAGGTTTTACGATGAAGCACATTTCTGAGTTTAAATACCATTGTTTTGTTGAACGAAATTGACCCCATGAAAGTAAAGTACCTAAGGTCGATCATCGGTACTATGGAAGAGAGGGGGGCTTTTCAGTGTGGAGTTTATACAAGATCAACAAGGTCGAATCAGAAACCTGGTTCAATCGGAAAATGATATCGCTACATCGGACTCTTGGGTTTGTGTACAAGCGAATGCATGCTCTTGTGACGTTTACACCCCTGGACGGATATGAGATAGCGAACATGATCTCTAACCAGGTAAGGAATTACAATAGACTTCAATTTGAAACTTCGAAGTTATCATGATCGATTCTCGGTTTTGTTTTCGTGATCGGTGAAAAGCAAAAATTGTTTTGCCTTTCAAAAGCAGTGTTTGGAATTAACTCACGTTGCCCAAGAGAATGTGTGCGTCAATTTACGTCAAGCAGTCGACGTCATCACTTCGCATGAATAATTGTCCCGGTGTTTTGCGGCCTTTCTGTCTTTACTATACTTGTAAAATGAATGCCCCTCGCTGCTAACAGAGACTAGTTGAGCGTACATCAATACGCCCATTTTGCTCACAAGGCCTACTGGAAGAAGTAATTTATGACGTCATCCAAATGTCATAATATTATTACAGAAGGCATTTTTTTGCGGGCGAACTTAGCACGGTTGTATGGACGAAGAGGCTTGAATTGAATACGAAATAAAAAGTTTGGACCCTAACTAAGACCGAGCTGGCCGTAATAACGCAGAATTCATAGTTATTGTTTTTTGTCGTTGACATTGACAACCGGAAGTCGCTATCGTTTATGGGGCTGGCAACTCCCGTAAACCCTTCACCGTCTGAGTGAAGTTCCGTTCGTTGCCGTTAGATTCTCGTCCGTTCATGACATGCAGAAGAAATTAAACAAAAGGGAACAAATTCAATTCGGCGGTTAGTTCCGTGCTCGTTACTGAATGCCAAAGAACTGGTCGCAATAGTGAATACTTGATCACATATATGTCGAAAGGTGTCTGAACGGACGAGAAACTAACCAGTCT
>NC_090257.1:35318384-35345884 GCF_037325665.1 Littorina saxatilis
AAACGAAGAGTGGTACAGAAAAGCGTGCTATCCTTCTCAGCGCAAGTACTACCCCGCTCTTCTTGTCAATTTCACTGCCTTTGCCGTGCGCGGTGGACTGACGATGCTACGAGTATACGGTCTTGCTGCGTTGCATTGCGTTCAGTTTCATTCTGTGAGTTCGACAGCTACTTGACTAAATGTTGTATTTTCGCCTTACGCGACTTGTTTTTATTGTTATAGCCCAGATATTAAACAGGAATTTTCTTGTCAAAAAACATACGTGTATTTGAAGATTTGCCTTTCTTCCGCTCAAAGATGTGTTTCTTGGATTTGAGCAATATTTGGGTATGACGTAACAGGTTCTTGATCACGCCTACCCTCAAAAATGGATTTTTTTGACGACATGATTCACGTCAAATCGTCAAAACGGTGACTTAAACTAACCGATATTATACATTTTGGTGTCTTACCTAACAGATGTGTGCGTTTCAATCTGCCACGCAGTCAAGTTGATCTAGCGTGTGAAAGAGAGCAACCACAATCCTGGAAAATGGCAAGAAATTCTAGTTTTTGCTGGTTAGCTGCAGTTGATATGCAATAAATATAAAACTACACATAGCAGCCTTTCTAAATTTCACAGAACGATGACAAATGTCTTGAGGTCAAATATTGCTCAAATCCAGGAAACACATCTTCGAGCAGAAGAAAGGCAGCTCTTCAAATACACGTATGTTTCTGGGCTATACCACTGAAAAAATACCCTCAACTTTTTGTGCTCAGTGTATGTACATGAGCACGGACAGACAGATGGACATGCGATGATGTGTTTCTGGGTCTGCCCCTCTCTGTCTCTCCATCGCTGTCTGTCCGTTTCTCTCATTCACTACTAGGCACACACGCATGCACGCACGAACAAACTGACACATGCAAGAATGAAAGACGGGAAAATGGAAGAAAGAAAGACAGAAAAGATAATGAAAAAGAAGATATATAGAGATAAAGAAAAGGTTCGAACAAGAAATATTTCTCATCCCATGTTGGGAAATATGTGTTTGTGTGTGTCTGTGTGCGTGTCTGTGTACGATTGGGTGTGTTTGTGTACTTGCTTGCTTGCGTGTTTATGTGTGTTTTCATCTCACAGGGCTACTGCAAAGTGTTTCGTAAGCTGGACTGGCAGGAGCTACCGATGGAAGATTTATTAACATTTGAACGTAAGATGAACGTTGTTTGCACTCTTGTTCACCATCATATACTGAACTCCAAAAGAAACGCAAGATTAAGAAATTTAATCTCATTCTTTGGCATTTCATTTTGACGAGATATAATCGAACGAATTTCACGAAAATTGGTACCAAGCATCTTGGGGCAATGTTCTTTGATTGTCACTAACAAAAAAACGTTACCGAAAGAAAGTTCTCATCGCCAGGCTTAGTAACGCGTGTGTCCCCCATTGACGTTCACAAGGGCCTGACATCTGTCTCTCATGGAGCGCACCAGGCGGTTGACGGTGTTCCTGGAGGTTTCTGTAGCTGGGAGGAACGGTTGGCGCAGGTGCTGACGGTAGATGACCCGGTCCTGGCGAGCAGTAGTCACACGAGGTCGTCCGCTTCTAGCGCCATCCCGGGTGCTGCCGCTGGCTTGGAATCAGGTCCACAGACGACAGATGGTCGAGGTTGCCACGCCCATGACATTTGCAATGGCAGCTGGGCGATTTCCAGCTTGCAATCGCCCGATTGCTCTCTCCCGGTCAATGGCGCTCAGTCTTGGCATGCTTCTACTGTACAAATGGCTGATTTCAGACAGTGGACGGAGACAGGTTTTTGTTCCTTGTGTGAGCTGAGTACTCTTAACGAAAAAAATCAGGTCTGGCAGCTTTTGTGTGGGCTGCGGGAGCGAAAAACAGTCTCAATCTTCAGCACGCTGCAGAGAGCGCACTCTGGGCGCTGCACACGTGATTTTCACAGGCTACGTGCAGGACACTATGCTAACTCATGCTCGTGCAGAATGTTCACCTGAAACCCACCTTTAGTGCATTGTCAAACCTTTGCACAGACCTCACTAGCTGGGTTGACCCTTCCAACACACTAACGCCTTTATGGTCAGGAGTAGAATTGACTCACTTAGGTATGAAAGAAGAAGAATGTGTTTCATTTGTCCAACTTTTATGTCTTACCGGAGTATAATCGGTGAGTCCTAGTAATAAGCAAAGTTCGTCTGTATGGACGGACAGCTAGACGTGGAGGCCAGAGCTTTGAAACTGTGCACACTCCTAGGGTTTAATGACCTCCCTGACGGGCGCTGTGGCCTTGTGGAAACGATCGTGTAATCAAGAGTTCGATGGGTTATGGAAACACGAAAACATATGACGGCTTACTAGTGCCAAAACTACATAATTGTAATTATCACGTGAAAATGACTAATTTTCACGTGTTAATTACTAATTTTCACGTGTTAATTACTAATTTTGTTTACGTGTTATATATACTAATTTTCAGTTTTGGCTCGCTTCTTGACGGATTGCTAGAGCCAAAACTAAAAATTAGTCATTTTCACGTGAAAATTAGTAATCAACACGTTCAGTTTTGGCTCGCTTCCTGACGGATTACTAGAGCCAAAACTGAAAATTAGTAATTAACACGTAAACATAGTAATTTTTACATGAAAATTAGTAACTAACACGTGAAAATGAGTAACTTGTATTAGTGTTCATCGGTAACTCAGTTTCAGCTTTGGCACTCCGTGCTAGCTATGGGCATGCACGCTAAATCTTCAACGAATCAGCGCTAGCACGGAGTGCCAAAACTGAAAGTTACCGATGAACACTGATAATTACTAATTTTCACGTGGTAATTACTCATTTTTACGTGTTAGTTACTAATTCAAGTTTTACGTGAACTGGCAGTGTTAATTAGTAATTTTCACGTGATAATGGTAACCCCAGGATTTGGCACTAGTAAGCCGAGGCCAAAACTGAAACTTAGTAATTAACACGTGTTCCGTGTAATTAATAGTGACATCGCTTACTGACAGTGTTAATTATTAATTTTCACGAACGGATTGCTTGAGCCAAAACTGAAAATTAGTAATTTTCACGCGAAAAATAGTAATTAACACGTGAAAACGCAAACTGACAGTGTTAATTAGTAATTTTCACGTGATCATGGCAACCCCAGGTTTTGGCACTAGTAAGCCGTCACATAAACACCCAGCATGCTTTCCCGGAAAGCGGCGTATGGCTGCGGGGCTGACTGATGGCGGGGTAAGAACGGTCATACATGTAGGAGATTGTGGGAGTTTCAACTCATGAACAAAGAAGTGGAGAAGAGATGACCTGCCGACCAAAGGCCCGTGTAACGCTGTGTTGTTTACTGCAGGGAAGTCGCAAGAGCGGAAGACATCGGAGCTGATCCAAGACATTGTGCGACAGGAGATCTACATCGAGAGAGAATCTCCTTACGTCAACTACTATGAGGTCGGTCTCATGGGCGTTGTGTGTGTGTGTGTGTATGAGTTTGAGTTTGAGCACGGTGTGTTTGTGTCAGTGTTTGAGTGTGTGTGTGGTTGTGTGTGTGTGTTTCAGTTTAATTTTGAGTTTGAGTATGTGTGTTTCGGTTAGAGTGTGTGTGTGTGTGTGTGTGTGTGTTTCACTTTGAATGTGTGTGTGTGTGTGTGTGTAGTACTGGTGACGGTGGCGTGGCCGTCCACCAACCGAACGATAGATGCATGGGAAGTAAACCCTCTGGAACGCTAGTATCATGATTGTGACCAGTTATTTCCCTTGTGTTGCGTACTGCGTTGTAATGGCCACATTAGCATTGGGAAGAACTAATGTTTGGGCATGAACTTACTTGTTTTACCAACTTCTCCCGAATGTCATAGTTCTTACAAAAATGGATGGGTCATTTAAAAATTTTTTTTTATAGAGGATTAATTGATAAGCCGTTTACGGCATGTTTAATGGTGAAACTGAGAGGCCTTGATTGTCTGTACGCTTCCATTTGCTAAAGACTACGCTATTTGTCCTGTAATACGATATTTTGCCTCAATACACTTAAAGCGATTGGGCCAAAACAAGCAATCTCTGAGATATTATACATTTTGTCCACAATGACAAACACACACGCACGCACGTACACGGGCAAACACACCCACCCACGCACACATGCACACGCGCGCACGCATATACACACTCATGTTACACATACACACACACACACACACACACACACACACACACACACACACACATACACCTCTTTCTCTCTGATCATCTCTTTCATCGTCACTATAGAAACGACAGCAGAAGGGCTATATTCTGTCGTCTAATATACACAAGATAATTATCATAACATATCATATTACAGCACAAAATAACGTAGTAACATGAACTGATATAAAAAACGCTGGACCCGAGTACTCTTCAGACTGGCTCGCTCCCCCAGTATGAAAGTTTTTGTCTTGTGCACGTGGATTTAAAAAAAAAAAAAAAAAAATTTATTTTACACAATTAAAAAAATTATTAGAGTAAAATAAAACATTAAAACGTTCATAATAAACAATAGTAAACAAGAATTAAAAAAAAATAAAAATAAAAAATAAAAAAATAGACCGCCCATGCCGGGAATCGAACCCGGGTCACTTGGATTTAAAAAAAAAGAAAAAAAGAAAAAAAAATTTTTTTTTTATTTATTTTACACAATTAAAAAAAATATTAGAGTGAAATAAAACATTAAAACGTTCATAATAAACAATAGTAAACGAGAATTAAAAAAAAAAAAAAAAAATATATAGACCGCCCATGCCGGGAATCGATCCCGGATCATTTTGGCCATAGACTCTCTCGTGCTCTCTGTCTCTCTTTCACCGAGACCAAACCCTGCATTGTAATTTCTTTGCCGAGACCATTTCCCTATGGCATTCCGTTTGTCAAATAATTATTTGGATACTTTTTCATGTTTTTTTCACCAGTTTTAGCTAAATAATCATTATTTAGAAGCTCATGTGCTAAATAAGTAATTGTTTATAAACAATGTAAAAAAATTCTAAAGAATTTTTTGTTTACGTAAACCATTCATTGTTTACCTAAACAATTCATTGTTTACGTAAATAATTCATTGTTTACGTAAATAATTCGTTGTTTACGTAAATAATTATTGTTTACACAAATAATCACTTATTTCACAAAATATTTTTTGGGTGGATAAAGTGAGCAGGTGCTAAATAAATCATTGTTTACCTATATAATGCATTATTTAGCAGATTCGCTAAATAATGAAAACTGCTTTTACTTTCCCTAAACAATGAATTGTTTAGGGAAAGCAGTTTTCATTATTTAGGGGAATCAAGAATTGACTTCTAAGCTTCATTTTTTGTGTGTGTGTATATACTATAATTCAATACAAGGTATCTCCGAACATTATTGATCAGAAAATGTTCGTAAATTTGTTTATAACAGCAATTTGGGCTTGTAAAATAAGCAAAATAATATCCAAACAAAAGCTATTTTAAGATAAGAGTGTGTGGAGAGACCTTGTATTCAATTATAGTAATCACTGAAAGACATAAAACTTAGTTCAGAAGCGAATCCTAGAAACCCCTAAATAATGGAAAATGTGTTGGCTAAACAATTCATTGTTTACGTAAATAATTCATTGTTTACGTAAATAAAAAATCCCGCAGTGGGGCACTGCGGTTATGAAATTAAAGGCCCCTCCTGTTTTTGGAACCGCAGGAGCTTTCTAGTTTGCTGTTAGGTAGATTTTTGGTTCCTCTTTCCTGTCATGCTCTCTTTTTCTTCATGAATTCTTTTCTTTTTTCTGCCTTCTTGCTCATTCACCTGTATTTTTTCCAAAAATCTCTTCTCTTGCCGCTTGTCTCGCGATTCATGTATAGTTTAATCTGTTAGTGTTCTGATGTAAGTCCAGCAGTAGATAGGTTAAGCCTATTTTAACATACTGGAAACTGGTAATCTTCCAGTAGGTATTAATTTAGTTTTACTAAAGCCTGCTGGGACACAAGTAATGGGTTAGTGCATTTGTAAACAGGAATCGCTTGACAAGTGGCCCCCTTCATCCCCCCCCTTCCTCGTCCTGATATGGCTCTGCGTAGTCGGCTGGACGTTAAGCAACAAATAAACAAACAAACAAACATACGTAAATAATGATTTATTTAGCAACATTGCTGATTGTTTATAAACAATGTAATATAAGTTTATTTCACAGAGTCAACTTTGTGTGCAGACTCTCTTCGGTGTCCGAACCTCCCCCCGTGTACACTACATTGGGTGTGCACGTTAAAGATCCCACGATTGACAAAAGGGTCTTTCCTGGCAAAATTGCTTAGGCACAGTTAATAATTGTGTACCTATACCCGTGTGACTTGGAATAATAGGCCGTGAAAGGTAAATATGCGCCGAAATGGCTGCAATCTACTGGCCGTATAAAATTTCATCTCACACGGCATCACTGCAGAGCGCCTAGAACTGTACCCACGGAATATGCGCGATATAAAGACTCATTGATTGATTGATTGATTGATTGATAAGTCTAAATAATATATTGTTTACGTAAAAAACATATTATTTAGACGTATTTTACATTGTTTGTAAACAATCAGCAATGTTTCTAAATAAATCATTATTTACGTAAACAATGAATTATTTACGTAAACAATGAATTGTTTAGGTAAATAATGAATGGTTTACGTAAAGAAAAAAATATTTAGAATTGTTTTACATTGTTTATAAACAATTACTTATTTAGCACATGAGCTTATAAATAATGATTATTTAGCTAAAACTGGTGAAAAAAACATGAAAGAGTATCCAAATAATTATTTGACAAATGGAATGCCATATTTCCCCACCCGTTGTCTGGCTTGCACTGACATCATGCTTCTCTCGTCACTGCGTGACGTGTTCGCCGCTCAAGTCTCCCCTTTAGTTCAGGCTGTTCGCAAAGCGACCAGCCTCCCACCGCAAAAACTCCCCCCGTTAAGACTAAGAGTCGTTTTGGTGAAATATTTCGCAGGTCCCAGGTAACATTATGAAGTTTTAATACGATCAATCGGACCTATTATCAACTCATAACTCATAACTCATAACTCATAACATTTTATTGATCCAACAAAGGAAATTAAATTGGTCATCAGCACATATAGGTCATTAATTAATAATTATAAAAGAAGAAGAGAAGAAAATTTATAAAACCCATGATAACAAAAAAATATCTAAAGTAATATATGTACAACTACAATACCCTTTTTACTTGCACACTTGACACACCGACACACCAACACACATGCATACATACCTACATACATACCTACATACATACATACATACATACATACATACATACATACATACATACATACATACATTCCATGTTAAAGTGTAGTTAAGTTAAGTTAGTGTATCAACTTTTGAACGAACTGCGCCCAGTAGTTTCCCAGCAATAAGCTGTTAAGTCGAGACAGACAGACAGACACACACACACATGTACACACACACACACAGACACACAATTAAAGTCTGCTGGACCCTCCTACTGCGTACTCGGGGACCAGCTTTAACCCTTATTATCCCAAAGCGCCCAATACCGCACGCTCAAGCTCCCACATGCAGATCCCTGAAACACCCACAGTTATACATTGGACACATATCTGCTTTCATTTCTACTGGCTTCCTGCAATGTTTGAGCATTTATAATTTGGGAAAACTCGCAGTAGTTTATTTGCTACGATTTGTTCAAGTTTGAAATTGACGGGGGCGTCTTTCCATGCCATGGGGGTAAATGGGATATACTGTCATGTTGTATACAGGGGAACCCTCTTTTTATACTTTTTCCTCACACGTTTTGTTCAACTTCAGTAACTTTACTCCCATTTTAAGATTCTCTCCTTTTTGACTCACATGCGAAGCAAAAGTGAGTCTATGTACTCACCCGAGTCGTCCGTCCGTCCGTCCGTCCGGAAAACTTTAACGTTGGATATTTCTTGGACACTATTCAGTCTATCAGTACCAAATTTGGCAAGATGGTGTATGATGACAAGGCCCACAAAAACATACATGGCATCTTGACCTTGCTTCAAGGTCAAGGTCGCAGGGGCCATATATGTTGCCTAAAAAACAGCTATTTTTCACATTTTTCCCATTTTCTCTGAAGTTTTTGAGATTCAATACCTCACCTATATATGATATATAGGGCAAAGTAAGCCCCATCTTTTGATACCAGTTTGGTTTACCTTGCTTCAAGGTCAAGGTCACAGGAGCTCTTCAAAGTTGGATTGTATACATATTTTGAAGTGACCTTGACCCTGAACTATGGAAGATAACTGTTTTAAACTTAAAAATTATGTGGGGCACATGTTATGCTTTCATCATGAGACACATTTGGTCACATATGATCAAGGTCAAGGTCACTTTGACCCTTATGAAATGTGACCAAAATAAGGTAGTGAACCACTAAAAGTGACCATATCTCATGGTAGAAAGAGCCAATAAGCACCATTGTACTTCCTATGTCTTGAATTAACAGCTTTGTGTTGCATGACCTTGGATGACCTTGACCTTGGGTCAAGATCACATGTATTTTGGTAGGAAAAATGTGTAAAGCATGTGAGTCGTATGGGCTTTGCCCTTCTTGTTAAGACCTGAACTTGTGTTTAGGGGAGGATTTAACAGGGGAGTTCCACTGTACTATTTTGCTGCAGACGCGGAGTCCTCAAGGCAATACTGTGCGCGTGCCGGTGACCAGAGTGCCGCGTCTGACGGACAAGCTTCAGAGTCTGCCCCTCACACTGCCTGCCGGCAAGCGACAGTTCGTGCCCCTCATGCTGCTGAGAGAGGGCGAGGTCTTCGTGAGTGTCTTTCTCCATCCCCACAACAGTCCAACCCTCATTTTGCATTGCACATCATTTAGTTGTTCTGTGATGGAAATTAGATTTAGGAAACAAATTATTTAAACACTTTCCATTTTAATACGTCCTTTTCCAATTTTCACAAGTTTTTCTTGTTAAGAATGTTTGTTAATTTACTTCCATTTTAAGACTCACTCCTGTTCTAGCTGTTTTGTTTGTTTCTTTGTTTGTTTATCCAGACAATTTCTCCGGAAAAACAATATTTCATGCTAACTTACTAGCACAGGGTTATCCAGTCATTTTCTGTGTACGGGGGAATAACGAGCCGGGGGAGTAGCGATACGGGGGAGTAACGAGCCGGGGGAATAACGAGCCGGGGGAGTATCGAGCCGGGGGAGTAGCGATACGGGGGAGTAACGAGCTGAGCATCTCGTATCTCTTCTGCTTAAAATATATACTTTTTTTGTCAAAGATGTACTGTACACGAATGTACAGGCAGATCTGACAGTTGTAAGTTCTTTAAACATGCTCTCTCTCTCTCTCTCTTGAAAATTCAATTAAAGGCACAGTAAGCCTCCCGTAAACCATCACAGATACGGTCAGGCTTTTACACACAGTACAAACACCCTTTCATTTAAATACTCACCGATTGAGAACATCCTAGGTGCCCTCCGTAAAGAGCGAACAATTTTCAAAGAATTTATTTTTGCGTGGTTTATCTTACCCCTGAGCCATCGTGAACCCGTGTGATCCAGTTTCCCTTTTTCACAATGTAGTCGTCAGTCAGTAATTTGAATGCGACTCGATGTGAGCTTATCTACAATAGCACGTTTTTATGCACGAAACAAACGGCTGTGGTTCACAAGAACTCTAGCGATGGCTTTTAGTGGGGCTCGTATGTTGCAGACGCACACATAAATCATTCACATCTTGCAACAAACATCATACTTTGTGATATTGTTCCTTATAATTATCTAAGGGATTTCAGATACAGAGCCACTTCAGAAATCGTTTTTTTTGTTTTTGATAGGGAATAAAAGGCTGCATTTACAGCAGACGAAATTCGTACCAAAAGCGCTCAGCAGTAAATATTCCCAACTCAGCAAATGTAAAATTCAATGGTTTACCATGCACCAGAAGTTGTCTGCTGATAACACATGCATGACATAAATGCTCTTATGGGTATTTTTGTGTTCTGGTATTTAATTTGATCAATTTTAGAATTTTATATATCCGCAGCATGAACATTCAAGATGGCGGCCTCCGCAACATTGCGTGTTTTGATTTGAGCGAAAACAACGTTTCTGAAGGTAAGTTTTCAAGAATACGCATCCATTCACCAATGTCACATCATTTTACTGTTTAATTCTCCCCTGGGGTCTGTTATTCATCGGGTGAAGCGCTGAAATGCAGAGACTTTGTTTAATCTTGCAATAGCTCATCGCTGGATTGTGATGCTGATAGATCTAGATCTATCTGTTGATTACAAGTAAGGAAATCATGATCGCCACGCTGGTGATTTTAAACAGATTAAACGAACTTTGAATAAAAGGCGAGGAGAAAGAGATTGTTCATGGTATGATAAATGATTAGTCCTGCCTACGTTAAGGACTTCCATAAGGTGGGGAGGGGTAGAGTCAAAAACTGAGTGAGGGTAGGCCAGATAGTAGGATGACCAGCTGGAGATAAAAACTATGGAACACGAAGAGGGTCAAATGCTCGAGCAAGTACTCGCGCATTTACTCGAGCACTTTCGAAACTGCTCGAGTAAATGCGCGAGTACTTTTGAATCGGAGATTCCCGAGTTGTACCGAAGTCATTGGTTGGGTTTATTGAAAACTTGACCCGGAAAATTTACTGAAACGACGCATCTGTAGTCGTCATGGAGGCGGGAAGGGCGGTCGCTGGGATTATTAACGATCGCATCAGGGAATTGGCGGACAGACCTACTGGGATGGTCGATCATATCCAGAAGACGTACCCCTTGTTCAAAGGAAACAGAGACACAGTGCGGCCGACAGCGGCACCTCTGCAGACAAGAAAAGGATGCGACGACATTTGTCTCCCCAAGCTCTTCTAATGACAATACGAACAAGAAAAACAATGGAAGATGAAAACAGAAAGAAGATATGATTACGAAGTGATCACAGATCACATTTTTTACTGAAAACTGCTCGTGCATATGGTGTAGTACCTAGTAAGCGCCCACCCCCTACTTTGGGTCGGAATTGGTGCAAGGTACTTTACGGTACTTACCGATTGAGCACTTGCTGAGCATGTGATCCCGATTGCAACAAATTCGAACACGCTTGTATTTTTCTACGCAAAGCTGTGAGAAAGACTTCTTCGGCGGCCATGACGAAGTGAGGTCACAAGTGAGGTCACGGAATCAGGTCACGCAGCACGCTCTCAGTCGGTGGCTTTGCTCATCCATAACACCAAACAGAATTCTTTTATATTAATATTAATTTTTATTTCCAACTGAAATATGATTATAGGCCTATAATTAATTATTGAAATCATGTAAAATATTTAGAAAATATGCCAAAAAGATGACTGTTCCGCGACAAGTTTTTGCTTTACCCGCTCGTTACTTCTCGGAAATACGCGAGAAAGTACTCGCGCGTTTAAATGCGCGAGTACTTTGAAAGTGCTCGAGCAGTTCTGAAAGTGCGCGAGCAGTTTGAAACTGCTCGAGCATTTTCAAAAGTGCTCGCGCATTTCCTCGAGCAGTTTCGAAAGTGCGCGAGCATTTTCAGAAGTACTCGCGCATTTACTCGAGCAGTTTCGAAAGTGCTCGAGTAAATGCGCGAGTACTTGCTCGAGCATTTGACCCTCTTCGTGTTCCATAAAAAACACTCCATTCCCCATGTCTTTACAGTGTTGTGATCAAACTTTCAAAGACGGTAGGTAACAGACAAAAGCATACAGTGTATGCTAATCAAATGAGATAAGTGGTTTTGAAAAATGAAGAGGTACCGCTCTTTGAGTTTTACAATTTTGGTTTGTTGCTTGTTTCTCATCCTTTTGCTTATTTTAAGTTGACCGTGCATTGGTGTGAATTTTATTTTTACAGGATATATATATAAGAGTTACACCACATGCCGGTTCCTGGGAACAAGCGTTCTGCATTTATTCCGGTGCCACAGAAGGGAGCTGATTTCACTAGTACTACTGTATCAAGGTTTGTTACCTAATACATCTTAACAGTAAGATTTTTTTATTTGTATTAATTGGAACATGTTTGCACATCATTTGTAAGCGACCTCTGTGAATTTGATGGGTTTAACGTACGAACCCTCACTATGGTCAACATTCTGTTAGCGACTGTTTGAAGCGAATAAATGTAGCGGTCAGAAAGATTCCAGAATCAGTTGGGTCACTGGAAACTGTGTTTGTTTGTTTTTTAACCTGAATCAGTAAGAATTATACGAATTCATGAAATACAATTTTCTTTCATTTTGGTCTGTTGTGTGAAGACTTGCTAACCCGGCTTTGACCGACTCTCTGAGATAGTAAACATTATTCAAATACATTCAAATAAAAATGTCACTTTTCATCTTTTGTGTGAAGGGTACCCCAGGCTGATTTCCTGCACCATGGATGTAGAGGAGGCCAGACAGTCTGCTTCTCATTCCAGCTGTGTTGCGTTTTTTTCTGCTCGTGAAGTGTATCGCCACATTGCCAAAGCCATTGGCCAAGAGAAGTCACCCTGTCTGCCCATTTTGCATAGCCTTACAGGCTGTGACACTATGTCGTTCTTCAATGGTATTGGGGAATCAGAAGGCTTGGGAAGTATGGCAAGCATTTGAAGACGTCACTCAAACTTTCTTCAGGTTGTCTGCTCCTCTTTGTAAGCTGAGTACCACTGACAGGGCAGCACAAGAGCTTTTTGGTGTACATTTGTAGGACAAAACCAGCAACGTACTGGGTGTAAACAGTGCTAGACGGTACCTCTTCAGTAAGGAGAGCTGCCAAATTGACCATAATCCCCTTACAAGTGAGGTGCTGCTGCAGGACATGAGATTGAGAAGAGCCATCTACCTATTAGACTTCCAAACTCTGTGGGCTGGCAGTTCAAGGCTGGAAAGTGGGAGTCATTCTGGACGAGCTTTCAAGAGGTATCCAGCGTGTGCCGAGAACTCATGAGGTGTGCCTGCAAGAAGAGCTGTACAACAAAACGCTGCAAATGCTGCTAAGAAGGACTGCAGAGCACAGCTCTCTGCAAATGTGCTTGCATGCCTGTGAAAACTGTCAGCATCTAAACTGTGCAAAAATATTATTGCACCCATTTTCATACCCCAACTCAAATTTTTATTCCTGTGTCATTTTATTCAAACTGTCTATGCCATTAAAGGCTCGCATCTTCGCTATCTGGCACATTTTTTTTTTAACATCATCATTTACGCCGTCAAAATAAGGATACCCTTGACGTGACAAAGAGATGTGACAAAACCTTCGGGTACCTTTTAAAAAGCCGACGACAATTCCTGAGGCACAACTGGGTCACTGTTGTATACGAAGAAAAAGTCAACTTCATTATCCATCCAGAACAGGTTGTTTTATTTCGCCATCTTGCATATTTTTAGTGTTGTGCCATTGTACCTACTGATGTATGTGTCGATCTCACGGATGAGATGTTTATGTGTCAAATTTGAGGGATACCCAAGTCAACTAAAATCCATGTATTTTAGCAATGACCAAGTGGGTTGCGTTGAAACTTTCAGGAATGTGTGTCTACGCACGAGGCGTAGTTCAACCGTTTGAGTACACTTTCAAATCTTCACGAAATAATATTTTAAAAACTGCCACAGGTTTGTTGACTTACATCCCACATTTGTTTGACTTCGCATGTATATATGACAGATGGTTGTTTCAAGTACTGCCAAAGTTTCTTTTGAGTATAGACACTTGCCGGAATGTGCTAGTTGTGTTAACACATGAGAACAAACAACGTTTTCGAAATACAGCGATTATGAATTTTAGTCGACTTTTGAGTTGATACATTACATTTTTATCAGTTTTATTTTGGGGGTACCCTTATTTGGGCGGCGGTCAAATAACCCATGTAAAGGCCACCTTTTATCTTAAAAGTGTTCCAGTTAGCCAAGTTGAGTGCCCTCAATAGCATACATTGAATATAACAGCACAGGAATGAATGTTTTCGTTTTGGTATGAAAATTGGTGCAATATATTTATTTTTGCACAGTTTAGGTAATCCACAAATTCTTCAACCCTGCCACCCACACCGTCCAATCATTCTCTGCACCAACAATACATGTATTGTTTTGTTTAAAAATGTGTTTGTGTTAGTTTCTATTGCAAGAGAATGTCTTGTAGCACCAAAAATGCTTAAATACCCTTTTATTGGCGGCCATTTTGAAAATTGTAAAAAAACCTACTGATTTCTTAATTTTTTCACGGTGGCTCTGTATCAGGTTTTGTTAAGCAAAAGCAAATGTCCATTTACGCCAAATTTGCTGTTAATCACATGAAGTGAAATATGCCTAACATACCCAACCGTTTACACTGGCGGCCATTTTGAAAAATTGTTTAAAAACTACCCATTTTTTTATTTTTCGCGATGGCTCTGTATCAGGTTTTGTTAAGCACATAAAACTCTTCATATTTGCTTAATTTGGTGTTTGTTGCATGATTTGAATGATTTTGCAACATAGGAGCCCCACTATAGTGTCTAGAGCAGCAGATAGTTCGTTTCTTCCGTCGTGATATAACCTTGAACGGTTGAAAACGACGTTAAAGCTGTGGTCTATTTATGACTTTCCGGGGCTACGAGGTTGAAAAATAGGGATAAAATCATGTACAGAATTCTGTACAGCAAACGCTACCCGAAACCCCACCTATACGGCGTGTATGACCTTGAGAGCTTCAGTCAACGCTTGAATTTTGCAGTGGTAACATCCGGTTTGCTCTCTCAGAGCTGAGCATATTTGTCGAGAAGGATCGAGCAGAAAAAATAAACGACTTGGCAGGGATTCGAACTCAAGGCCTCGGGGCCTCAAAATGTCGGGGCCGATGTCTTAACCGCTAGGCCACTTCACTAGTGTTTTCAAAGATAAAAAAAATTATAATTTTATATCATTCTACGCTTGAATTACCATTCATGCGTTGCAAAATTGTAAAAATTGCTTTTAAAATTTGCCTTTATTTGCAAACATGTTTCACGGAATCGCAGTACATGTTTACACCGTCATGCTACACGACATTCGCGCCATGCAAATAGCTGCGATATCTCTATTTACAACATGCAAGAAAAATGACAAGAACAGTAATTGAATCTCTCTAAAACTCTGTGCAGTTGAAAACAGACAACTAAGAAATATTTATACATGTATTCACTTCTGAACAATGGGCGGATAGAGATATAAATCATGCTGCTTCAAGAATAACATAACATGAATTCATATCAATGTTTTTCCTTCTTTTTCTCGATTGGCGCAGTAGCCTAGTGGTTAGGACATGAGACACGAAGTCTCGAGGTCGAGAGTTCGAATCTTCGCCGGGGCGTTTATTTTTTCCCCTTGATCTCTCTTGAAGGTAATAATATGATCAGTCTTGAGAGAGCAAACCGGATGTTATCCCTGCAAAATTCAAGCGTTGACTGAAGCTCTCAAGGTCATACACGCCGTATAGGTGGGGTTTCGGGTAGTGTTTGCTGTACATAATTCTGTACATGATTGTATCCCTATTTTTCAACCTCGTAGCCCCGGAAAGTCATAAATAGACCACAGCTTTAACCACCAAATAAAGAAAGAAAGTTCGTTTCTGCATGATTCATATTAACTATGGCGAAGGTGAGCCGTATAAGCGTTTGCTGTTCTTGTTTGTAACTGAGTTTCTGTATTTTCTGTCTCTGTGTTCCTGTACGTATTCTCTGTCAATGTGTCCCTGCATTCTCTATCTGTGTGTTCATCATAGCTGTGTCTGTATGCTCCTGTATCTCTGTCTCTGTGTTCATCATAGCTGTGTCTGTATGCTCCTGTATCTCTGTTTCTGTGTTCCTGTACGTATTCTCTGTCAATGTGTCCCTGCATTCTCTATCTGTGTGATCATCATAGCTGTGTCTGTATGCTCCTGTATCTCTGTCTCTGTGTTCATCATAGCTGTGTCTGTATGCTCCTGTATCTCTGTCTCTGTGTTCATCATAGCTGTGTCTGTATGCTCCTGTATCTCTGTCTCTGTGTTCATCATAGCTGTGTCTGTATGCTCCTGTATCTCTGTCTCTGTGTTCATCATAGCTGTGTCTGTATGCTCCTGTATCTCTGTCTCTGTGTTCATCATAGCTGTGTCTGTATGCTCCTGTATCTCTGTTCATCATAGCTGTGTCTGTATGCTCCTGTATCTCTGTTCATCATAGCTGTGTCTGTATGCTCCTGTATCTCTGTCTCTGTGTTCATCATAGCTGTGTCTGTATGCTCCTGTATCTCTGTTCATCATAGCTGTGTCTGTATGCTCCTGTATCTCTGTCTCTGTGTTCATCATAGCTGTGTCTGTATGCTCCTGTATCTCTGTTCATCATAGCTGTGTCTGTATGCTCCTGTATCTCTGTCTCTGTGTTCATCATAGCTGTGTCTGTATGCTCCTGTACGTATTCTCTGTCAATGTGTCCCTGCATTCTCTATCAGTGTGATCATCATAGCTGTGTCTGTATGCTCCTGTATCTCTATCTGTGTGTTCATCATAGCTGTGTCTGTATGCTCCTGTATCTCTATCTGTGTGATCATCATAGCTGTGTCGGTATGCTCCTGTATCTCTGTCTGTGTGTTGTTTCAGGTGAGTCTCGGGGCGGAGGTGATCGCGCTGAACAAAGACTTCTACTGCCGTCACGCCGCGAAGGAGGCCAAGGAAGTGGTGGACAAGACCTTCATTTACGACGACAACTTCATCAAGCGACGCGTGCGGGAGAGAGTCAACCGTGACGTGCACCTGGAGGAGGTGCTCAATCACTACTTCCACAAGGTCACCATGGCAACCAGCGAGTTGTGCAGGACAACGGACGTTACTATGATCTGAACGCTTCACTCACCTGGTCACTCTGCCCCTGGACTTGTTGGACACGGTGTGACTAACCTGTCTTGGGGGCAGCGCCATCTGGCTGTGTTTGACTGCTTGAGCCCTCTTTCTCTCTGACACCGTGCGTCTTTCTCACCGTCAGATGTTTGGAGACATCCACACGTCGATCAGCATTTAGCCTCTTATACAGGCTTCAACTTGTGTCTTCTGGTGCCTGGAGTTGTTGAACAGACATGTGTGTGTCACCACCTGCTCGTGTAGTCTTCACTTAGTTACTTGTGCCTTTTTGCGTGTGGAGTTGTTACTTACGGCTAGCTCACCTACAAGAGGAACAGGCTTGTCTCCAGCGGCATATAGTATCTATAGTATCTTTTGGCTGTGATTGTGTGGACCCAGAAGGGTGTTTAATTGCAAATATCTCTTAAACTGGTTGGAATTTTTTAATAAGCTTTTAAGAATACCTCAGGCACCTGAAATGCTCTTATGTGCTGAAATTTCAGCGAGAAGTAATAAAAAAAAGAGGTCATATTTAGACTACAAACATCGTGGGGCCGTGCGGGCCCATGTTTCTCAAAGAAGTAAATGAGAAGCATGGGTCCGCACGGCAACTTCCGTGTGTAGTCGAAAACCCGGACGGGCGAAGGTTAAACCGTCTGTTCATGGTTATGGACTAAAATCATTCGGAATAGATCATGTTCCTAAGTAGTTGCAATTGCCTACTTGACCTTTTGTAGAAGTTTTCTTAAATGCTCTAGTCTTGTACTTCTTTTGTCAGGTACGTGCAACATCTATAGAGTTTGTGGATGCAAAATGTGTTGTATTCTGTCATTAAGACCGTGTATTCAGTCGCCTTTTTAAGTGTCCAAGTTAAAAAGACAAAGATGTCAAGCTTTTTTTCCTCTAAATGTTAACCTTTGCCGTGCTTCCTGGGTTCACCTGTACCCAGAGACACACTAAAATCATTGTAACTCTGGAACCATTAAAGGTATCGTTTTGAAATTTTAAGTATCTCTCACACACCTAATTTGCTCTCTGTCTGCAAATTTTTAGTGTGTACATGACAAAACATCAGAATTAATTGATTATGATAATTTACATAAACACTACCGATGGCGCGGGTTCACACATACCCATACTTTTAAAGAGTAGTAGTGATTGTAACTATCCCTCTGCCGACGGCGCGGGTTCTGCTACACCCATAATTACCAAAGCGGCGGAACAGTGTCTGTCTGCCTGTTTGTCTCCAAGAGACTGTCTGTCTCTCTGTTTGTCTGTCCGTATCTCTCTGTCTGTATGTCTGTTGTCAGTTGCTCTGTCTGTCTGTCTGTCTGTCTATCCGTCTATCTGACTGTCTGTCTCTGTCTGTCTCTCTCTCTGTCTGTCTCTCTCTCTGTCTGTCTCCCTCTCTGTCTCTCTCTCTTAGTCTCTCTCTTAGTCTCTCTCTCTGTCTCTCTTTCTTAGTCTCTCTCTCTCTCTCTTTCTTAGTCTCTCTCTCTCTCTTTCTTAGTCTCTCTCTCTCTCTCTTTCTTAGTCTCTCTCTCTCTTAGTCTCTCTCTCTCTCTTTCTTAGTCTCTCGCTCTCTCTCTTTCTTAGTCTCTCTCTCTTTTTTAGTCTCTCTCTCTCTCTTTCTTAGTCTCTCTCTCTCTCTCTTAGTCTCTCTCTCTCTCTTTCTTAGTCTCTCTCTTAGTCTCTCTCTCTTTCTTAGTCTCTCTTTCTCTCTCTCTTTCTTAGTCTCTCTCTCTCTTTTTTTGTCTCTCTCTCTCTTTCTTAGTCTTTCTCTCTCTTTCTTAGTCTCTCTCTCTCTTTCTTAGTCTCTCTCTCTCTCTAGCTCTTTCTTAGTCTCTCTCTCTCTCTCTTTCTTAGTCTCTCTCTCTCTCTCTTTCTTAGTCTCTCTCTCTCTCTTTCTTAGTCTCTCTCTCTCTCTTTCTTAGTCTCTCTCTCTCTCTTTCTTAGTCTCTCTCTCTCTCTTTCTTAGTCTCTCTCTCTCTCTTTCTTAGTCTCTCTCTCTCTCTCTTTCTTAGTCTCTCTCTCTTTCTTAGTCTCTCTCTCTCTCTTTCTTAGTCTCTCTCTCTCTTTCTTAGTCTCTCTCTCTCTCTCTCTTAGTCTCTCTCTCTCTTTCTTAGTCTCTCTCTCTCTGTCTCTCTCTCTTTCTTAGTCTCTCTCTCTCTCTCTCTCTCTGTCTCTCTCTCTTTCTTAGTCTCTCTTTCTCTCTTTCTTAGTCTCTCTCTCTTTTTTAGTCTCTCTCTCTCTCTTTCTTAGTCTCTCTCTCTCTCTTTCTTAGTCTCTCTCTCTCTCTTAGTCTCTCTCTCTCTTTATTAGTCTCTCTCTCTCTCTCTTTCTTAGTCTCTCTCTCTCTCTTTCTTAGTCTCTCTCTCTCTCTTTCTTAGTCTCTCTCTCTCTCTTTCTTAGTCTCTCTCTCTCTCTTTATTTGTCTCTCTCTCTCTCTTTATTTGTCTCTCTCTCTCTCTTTATTTGTCTCTCTCTCTCTATCTTTCTTAGTCTCTCTCTCTCTCTTTCTTAGTATCTCTCTCTCTCTCTTTCTTAGTCTCCCTCTCTCTCTTTCTTAGTCTCTCTCTCTCTCTTTCTTAGTCTCTCTCTCTCTCTTTCTTAGTCTCTCTCTCTTTCTTAGTCTCTCTCTCTCTCTTTCTTAGTCTCTCTCTCTTTCTTAGTCTCTCTCTCTCTCTCTTGCTTAGTCTCCCTCTCTCTCTTTCTTAGTCTCTCTCTCTTTCTTAGTCTCTCACTCTTTCTTAGACTCTCTCTCTCTCTTTCTTAGTCTCTCTCTCTCTCTTTCTTAGTCTCTCTCTCTCTCTTTCTTAGTCTCTCAGTCTCTCCCTTCCCCTCTCCCTCCCCCTCTCCCTCCCCTGCAAGAGGTCGGTGAAGGGAGAAACTCGATGCAACCACTGAAGTAGCGCTGTGGGTTTCCCTGAACCCACCCCGTCGTTAGAGAAATAAACGGTAAAAATCCTCTTTCAAATGTATGGGTTCAGACAAACCCGCATCGTCGTTAGAGGAATAAACGGTAAAAACCCTCTTTCAAATGTATGGGTTCAGACAAACCCGCATCGTCGGGAGTGTGTAGTCAAAAGCGGCATCCGGCAAAGGTTAACTGAACATTTAACGTTGTAACAAGACTATACATGTTTTTTACTTTTGATACCTCACTAAAGGAATTTACAGTTTTATAACCTTATACAATTTTGTGATGCTTTTTAAGCAATAATGGAAAAAACTATTATTTTTGTTAATGTCTGGCACAACATTGTAAGATATAGCACAGAGTAATACATATTTTTGTGATATGCAATTTTGAACATGGCACAACAACTTGTATTGAAACAAGGTGGTAATTTTAGCATGTAGTTTAATAATTGACTTGCGAGCAAATTTTGCGTCTGAACGTCACTTTATTGCACACAAGTTTTTGTGAAAGAATGCTAGACATACATGTTTTGATTGTAGTCATAATGCTCCTTAGAACTGAATAAGAGTAATATGACAGTGATACGATAATAACATAACAGAATGAACAAAAAGATGTAAAGCAATGACTTGCATTTTTATTTGTCACAAAACTTGACACAGCTCAGGGATGACAGGATGTTGACGATGCAAGCACTACTACAGTAAAAGGGCGAGTTAAAAACGGACTGACGCCCACAGTCAAAAGTCTACAACAATATTCAATATGTAACTTGAATGAGAAATGTCTTTGTTACTGTTAAGTAACTTTGGGGACAGATAAGTGTTCAGCAAATGAATCGACTAAAAAACTTCATAACACACACAAAACTTAAAACATTTGTACTACAGACTTTGTTTCACAATAATCACTGCTAAGTAAAAAAGTACAATAAAGGAAAACATCAAGAACATGTCCAGATAATTGAAGTAGAAGAGGATTTGAAAGGGAGCAACAAAATTGACACCACTGGGAAGTGACTGACGTACAATCAAAGCATTCAATTGGATCTATAACCTTAAATACACCAAGCAAAGATTTGTTCTGGTAACATCACTTCGTTTGACATTGAAACGCAACACCTATCAGAATGAGAGTTCTTTTTGTTTTGACCAAATATTTCAAAACTTATCAAGACATCCTATTGAAACTAGCCTAATAAACACCGAGTTTTTCTTCTTCTGGTGTCTGACATTGAAACACAACACTGAACAAAATGCGAATACTTTTTGTTCAGAGTAAACTTCCAAAAGTTATCAATACATCATAATAAAACTAGACTAATAAACACCGAATTTTTTTCTGGTAACGGCTTAGTTTGACATTGAAACTGAATAGAATGAAAATTCTTTTTGTTCTGAGCAAAAATTCCAAAAGTTCAATACTTACTATGACATAACTGATAAACACTGAATATACTTTCACTTAGTTTGACATTTAAACACACAACACGGAGGAGAGTAATTGTTTTTGTTCTGAAAAAAATAACCTAATGTTACAGGAATATACCAGCACCGTTTTCCTCCTTTCTTCTGGTAGCTCTCCTTTACCCTTGCGGTTGTTTCAACCATCTTTCTTTTTTGTTGATTTTGCTGTTGTTGAACACTTTGATGAAGATTCCTTCTACACACATTATCTGTCTCCTTCCCTGGCTGGTTTGGATGTTGCTTTTCGCTGTTCCCATGGCTGCCTCAGACGTTACTAATGGTGATGTTTCTGAGTGCAGCAGAGCTATGACCACCTAGTCCTCGGTCCACTCGAAGGGCTCCGGGGGTTCTGGCTCCTCCTCCTCCTCCGTCTTGGGTCCACCAGCTGCAAATCACATGTCAGATTCAGCTACACCTCTTCTACTACCAACACTGAAGCACCTATAATTATCTGAGTCAGAAGCTTACAGTTTCTGCTGTGTTTTTTTTAACTGTACGTGCTTTTGTGTCTTCCCTGTAATCTCTAAATACATCAACACAAACAGTGGGGTTTAATTATATATGATAATGATACCAACACATGCACAGTTTGGTGGCTAGTGATCTTACCAGTAAATTTCAAAAGCTGATATTACTTTGTTGCTAAGATTTTATTCTCAAAATTCTGTGCAATTTCCTAAGGAGACAAATTATTCTCAATGTCACTTGTTCATCAAGTTCTTTTCGATTTTGATGTGAGAGACTTTTCACTTCAGAAGAGAGGGTCAACAGGTTCTTGGCTTGCTTTAAGGCAGTACCTTAATTATCTCATGAAACTTTGGTAGGACTGCATGGCAGCAGGACTTGTGTTGACCAAGAAAGAGTTGTGTATCAATATGAAATGTGTTTTGTGTGCGCCTTAACAAACCTGCCACAAACTCCACCAGGTCCTCCTCTTCGTCGGGCTTGACGTTCTTCAGCATGATGATGCCTCCATGGCTCAGCTGTAACATCATGGGACAAACAATAAGTATGAGATCATAAAATACTAAAGACATGAGACTCAAACTGGAATCAAAACCTTATCTTCATTCACAGAAAGAGAATTTAGAACCAGCTCCACCAAAAAAGGAAACTGTATTCTTATTCACGAAAACAAAGCCAAGAGTCTTGTATTATTGTTCACACAGAAAATATTTCGAAATGACAGCAAGAGTTTAGAAATGATACAAGAAAGTGTCCAACTCTTAAAAAGATCCAATACTTTAATAGGCACAAAATCGTTATAGACTTGGTTAATCAGACTGTCAGAAAAAGGTATTCTGAGATCAAGTGCAATGTGAGAGGCATCCATGCCAAGATAATTGGCAAGAAAACGGGATGTGTCTTATTGGGAGGGATGTCCATGAGAGGTTTGACAGTACTGACCTCTTTGACCGGGCGGTACTTGGACCCCTCTTTGGGCGACAGGACGCGCAGCTGGCTCTTCATGGCGCGGGCAGGGTTGGTCAGGAACTCGAAGGTGGGCTCCGGCTCCTTCTTCTCTTCCTCTTTCTTCTCCTCCTCCTTTTTGTCCTCCTCCTTCTTGCTTTCCTCCAGGCTGGAGGTGGAGGGGGTGGTGGTGGTGGAGGAGGGTGCGGCGCTGGCTGGCTTCTTGTCCTTCTCCTGGCCCTCGTCCTTCTTCTCTTCATCCTGAAAGACAAACACTGATACAGTCTACAATCTGTACATTTATATGTTTTGTGTATTGAAAACACAAGTATATAAATTAAATTGTAAGACTGTTAAAATGGGCTTCCAGTTAAAAGTCAACAACAACGAATCAATGGGCACTCACACACAAATTGTGGTCATTCTGTCATGTCAACTGATCAAATCAACGGATTACATTATTATTTACACAGTAAAACCTTTCAAACAATCAACCAACAGGTATGGCCGGTTCCAGATTTAATGTCCGGTATTTTCACATTTTCCTCCCAAACATGCCATAAATGTCAGGCAAAAACTATCCCTGTGGAGGTCAAGTGACAAAGTGTAACACTGACCACATCCATCTTCTCCTCCTTCTTCTTCTCGGCCTCCTTGCGGCGGTGCTTGGCGGTGATGGACAGCACGGCGGTCTCCACCTTCTCCTTGGTCTGGTTCTTCTTCTCCTCCAGGGGCGGGGGGTAGGCGTACAGCGAGGGGCGCCCAGCTGACTTGAACTCCACCTTGGGCATCTGGCAGGGCGAGAGTAAAACATGAATGCATGGCAGTCTCCAGAACCTAGCCCTAGTAACGAAACTATGAGAATTAACTAAATAGTATCAATAAAGTAAAAATCCTAATACATGTAGTCTTAATAGTTTGTGGACTAAAACGTTTTCTAAAAATTTGCTAAATTGTCAAAAAAATAGTTCCATTACACTTAACACTCTCTTGATTTGCACACTAGAAAAATATGAAAAATTAAGCTTGCAGCCATAACTTCCTGTCATCCAATAGTCAACTACAGACCAATGTTTTGCTCATGTAACTGGAAGCTTTCATTCCACCTGGCATTAAATGCACATCTTGACAGTACCTAAGAATACGAATGAATGAATCTGAGCAAACCATTGAGTGACCATGCACTACAATGGATATAGGGCACACAACCCATCAACAAGGATGTGGCACAAATGTAACAAACTTGCCACCAATGGCCAAGACTACATGCAGACAGAAAGCACAGGACAATCCAGAAGACGGGCACCTACCTTGAGGTCAGAGTTGAGGCCGACGATGCAGGCGGGGGAGAAGGCAAGGGAGAGGAAGTGGGTGAGGGGGTACCAGTACCAGAACTGGCAGAACACCAGCAGGCCCACCACGGCGTCCATGTTGGTGTGCCCGGTACGGGACTGCAGCGACACCGTGCAGTTGCGTCCTCCTGAAACAGTTAGGAGAAGACTGCTAGAATACTCTCATCATGGATACCACTGGAAGAAACTTCTAGTACTTTATAGGTAGGTGTCTGGAAAGCCCCAACTAGGATAAAAATAACAACACACACACACACCAAACTAAAGCAAGAAGGAAAACAAAGGGAAACTCTACTGACAAATTGTAAATACAGATTTTAATCAGCCCATCTCTATAGCAGAGTAACTTAATTTCAATCCACATATCGCTTGGATTCCTAATTGGAAGTAAATTTAGTGTATCGTACACATATGAGGCATAATCATAGTTCAAGGCCATTCATATAAACACAAATTACAGATTGTGGCAAAACAGGTATATTTCACAGAACTCAAGGGAACAGCAGACTTCAGTACAGTACCCCCCTTTTAAGACCCCCCAATTTAAAACTTCCCCCTTCCATGACCCTGCTTTCTCCGATTTTCTGTTCATAGCCTCTGTTCTTTACCTCCATGTAAAGACTGTCCATTTTCAGACCTGAATTTTGTTTATATAGATTTTTGAAAGTCTTAAAAAACGGGTTCCATTCGCATTTTTTCATGTCAGTGCCTCCCGATCATACTTCTTCCTACTACCCTTTAGCCACTTGCTTCCCCCCCCCCCCCCCTACATTATCCCCTCTCTACCCCCCCCCCCCCCCTCTGAAAAAATTCCCTGAAATGGTACCCTCCCCATCCTTTAAAGACGCATTCTTCTCCCTTCCCTCCTCAGACCCCACCACTAGCCTGGTGACCTCTGTGCGCTAAGGACGCCCAATTTGGACGGGGTGAACGTGCCGAGATTGAACAAGATGGACAGTCTGAAGGCAGCCTGTGCGGGGAAGCCTGCAGAGACCGTGATGTTCTGCTAGGGGCAATGTGACCCCCCCCCCCCCCTCCGGTGAACGAGGCTCATTGCCACTGAAGAAGCGGGGTTAAAACGTTGCACTAGCAGACACAGCAAGTGGCATATTTCTGTATTTTTCTTCTGGGGGTGCAGAAATCATTCTGTCTCTCTCTCAGACTGTGTGTGTGTGTGTGTGTGTGTGTGTGTGTGTGTGTGTGTGTGAGAGAGAGAGAGAGAGAGAGAGACAGACAGACAGACAGACAGAGAGAGAGAGAGACAGAGGAAACACCGGTCAGTCGAGCAAGTGTGACAAATGGACGAGGGCTGGGCGACAAAGGGCTGGAAGAGACTGACATACACAGGCGACACACGCGTGATTGGACTTGCATGAGATGCTAACAGCCCTGGCCTCAACGCCTCGCTGACCCCTCCTGTCCCACCGCCATCTATCTCCCCTCAGCACCACAACGACACGAAAGTGTTCAATGTTGCGGAAGGAATTTGTAAGACACAGTATTTGGTGCCATTTTGGCCACTTTCAGGCACAGAAAGCTGGTCTAGGACCGTTTCTTGATTATTTTGATTGTGATTCTACACCCCACCCCCCTCCTTTCCATCGCCATCAGCAGTCCAACACCATGTCAAAGTTCTATCTCCCCAAACCGGGAACCAACACCAAGCTTTTCCCCTGTCCCGGTGGTCCGTTTCCAGGGGAGAGCGAGACTCGTCATCGGTGACAAGGGAAACGTGACTGCTATTTGACACTGAGCGGGAACAAGTGTAGCAAGGTCGATGTGTCTAAGAATATCAGTGTCGGCTGTGTTTTGTTCAGAGGTGTGATTTGTTTGTCTTACTTACTTGATGTCTTTTACTGTCATATCACGACTTTGGGTGCTGAAGGCTTTCTATCCTCGGCCTCCTCCTCGGAAATGAGTTTTAGAAAATTAGCGTATTCAACTAGTTCTCATCCCATGACAAAAGTCTAGAGGGATCTGTGGGGGTTTACAAGATGGTTTACACGGAATGAAATTAAGGTACATGTATAATCCAATCACACCTGTTCTTACATTTTCTTCGTTTTCTCACACACCCCGTCTTACCCACGCCTCTTCGTGCCCTTATCCTTTTTGACAGAGTCAACAAAATCATGTTGGCCTGAGAGTTTAAAAAAAAAGAGTAAATAAATACAAAACAACAATAAAAGACGGAAAGGAGGAAGGGAGATGGCGATTTCCTTTTCAAGTTTAATTACACTTTGGTGTTTTAGCGGACGAACGAAAACATGCTCAATTTCCTGGAATCTCGTCGAGCTACAAAGAAAAAAAAGAGAAAAAAAGAGAAAAAAAGAGAAGATGCCGGGAAGAGAAAACATTGAAGACAAACAAGCCGCTTTGAAGTGTGCAAAATTTCATTCAAGTCGTCGCAGGCAAGACACAAAGTTTACGCTCCCTGTGGAAA
Organism: Littorina saxatilis; assembly: GCF_037325665.1. Classification (NCBI taxonomy): domain Eukaryota; kingdom Metazoa; phylum Mollusca; class Gastropoda; order Littorinimorpha; family Littorinidae; genus Littorina; species Littorina saxatilis. The sequence continues at coordinate 35,344,851 of NC_090257.1, forward strand.
AAAGCGAGGAAGGCAACGACATTTTAGTGCCGGTGATTCCCCGCCAGTTTGTGATGGCAGGCATAAAGGTGATGCTCAGCAGGAGGGAATCACCGCCTTGGGGCCAGTACACGGCTTGGAGGCGCGGGGAGGGGAGTGCCAAGGAGGTGTCAGGGTGCGCAGGATTCCCCAGGGAGTCTTTACGTCGTCTGCACGGTCACATCACTACAAGGCTCCATTGACTCGCTAACGTCACCAGCAGGCATACAGAGTTACTCTCTCTCTCTCTCTCTCTCTCTCTCTCTCTCTCTCTCTCTCTCACACACACACACATCACGGTCACATCACTACAAGGCTCCATCGACTCGCTAACGTCCCCAGTCTCTCTCACACACACACACATCACGGTCACATCACTACAAGGCTCCATTGACTCGCTAACGTCACCAGCAGGCCTACACGGTTACTCTCTCTCACACACACACATCACGGTCACATCACTACAAGGCTCCATTGACTCGCTAACGTCACCAGCAGGCCTACATGGTTTCTCTTTCTCTCTCTCTCTCACACACACACACACATCACGGTCACATCACTACAAGGCTCCATTAACTCGCTAACGTCACCAGCAGGCATACAGGGTTTCTCTCTCTCTCTCTCTCTCTCTCTCTCTCTCTCTCTCTCTCTCTCTCTCTCTCTCTCACACACACATCACGGTCACATCACTACAAGGCTCCATTGACTCGCTAACGTCACCAGCAGGCATACAGAGTTACTCTCTCTCTCTCTCTCACACACACACACACACACACATCACGGTCACATCACTACAAGGCTCCATTGACTCGCTAACGTCACCAGCAGGCATACAGGGTTACTCTCTCTCTCTCTCTCACACACACACACACATCACGGTCACATCACTACAAGGCTCCATTGACTCGCTAACGTCACCTGCAGGCATACAGGGTTACTCTCTCTCTCTCTCTCTCACACACACACACACACATCACGGTCACATCACTACAAGGCTCCATTGACTCGCTAACGTC
>NC_090257.1:35350884-35354815 GCF_037325665.1 Littorina saxatilis
CACACACACACACACACACACCTCTCTCTCACCCTATCTTTTTTCCCTTTTTCCCTCGGACTTTGACCAGAAACTTCGTTTTATATGCACGCCAATGGCCCCGTCTTTCCGCCCCAATCGTGCGCTCAGATCCATCATAGTTGGTTAACTTTGCAGACAAAAGTGAAATTGAGAATTTTTCCCCTTCGGTCGCGGCAGGGGATTGTTGATTCCCAAGACCCTGATGGGATTTTAGGGGAGTTTTTAAATATACAACTTTTTCATTTCATATTTCCATTAAATAGCAGGAAAAGAGAGAGAGAGAGAGAGAGAGAGAGAGAGAGAGAGAGAGAGAGAGAGAGAGAGAGAGAGAGAGAGAGAGAGAGAGAGAGAGAGAGCTACAGGTTGGGAACAAGGGACTGAAATATTGGAAAATCACCTGTCAGTTACGCAACATAACCCAAGTTAATAATAAGCCCAAACCCAGCTAAGCATTAGCTGTTAACAAAAGTAGCGTCCTTCTACCGTGAAAGCCGTCATGCACACCCCCACAGATCTCCCCAGCCTTCCACCAGCGACAAGAGCATCCTTCTACTTACACAAAATCAACTTGGGGGGCCCGGGTAGCTCAGGTGGTAGAGCACTGGACTTGTCATCGTAAGGTTCAAATCTGGGCTGGGGCGGACACCGGTCAACTTTATGTGCAGGCCCAGAGACGGTATCCATCTCCCACCCCAGTGTCACCATAGTGGCACGTAAAAGATCTCGGTCATTCTGCCATTAGTGCAGATGGCTGATACCACCTAAACACGCATACACTTATAAATCTCATCTAAAGTCGGGTTAAAACCCGGGAACATGCCCCTAATGGCTTTGCCGTGAGGGCGTAAAACTTGAATTTCTCTCACACAAAATCAACAGAAAGCTGACTACGGGAGGTAAGTCCTTCGCCAAACTCACGGATCGAACCAACCCCGATAGCCATGACGTGGTTTTACAGCCAGACGGGCTACAGTCTGAGCTACTATGTCTTCGGCCTAACAAATGACCAGGCAAAGCTGTAGACACTGCAGAAGGACAGGAGAGGGGGAGGTAAATCGACGAATGTGTTAGCGTACCCGCCCACAAGGAGATTATCTCCCTTCGTGACCGCTGGAGAGGTTCACATGGCAATGGACACTGTGTGCGATGTCAGCCTAGATCTCTTTCACTGCTTTAGCCCTTCTGCCATGAATACCGTCTACTCTATATTGGTTCTGCCATCACTATCCCCATCCCCCCCAAACAAACTAAGAAAAACAACCAAAAAACAAAACAAAACACCAACAAACAAACCATCAAACAGAATCAAAGAAAAAAGAAGAAGAAGAATAAGACCACCACCACCACCACCAACAAAGCACATGTGTACAACGTACGTAGTAAACTAATCAAGTATGCGTAGCAAAGCAAAGCAGACAGAGTGGACTAACATTTGCACCACTGAGTGCGTAGTTCGGTGTTTTTGTGTGGTCACTTTGACATCACCAATACCAAAAGACGAAACAAAGAAAAACGAGGGAGTTCCTTCCATTCTCTGTTGTTGTTTTCGTTTTGTTTTGTTATTGTTGTATTTTGTGCGTATGCAGGGTTCCTGCAGGGCAGAGCTGATACAATTCAATGAGTTTTCAAGGACATTTCCAGGACCAAATAAATGCTTTTCAAGGACATGATTTTCCCCAAATTAACTTATGTTAAGTGTGAATGAATAGTGATATGTTCATGCCCGCTATGCTCTGTCAAGTTGGTTTTGTTGAAGCTGCTTATTCAAGCTTAAATCGAACAGAAGAACGTATCCTCCGGCAGCCTTTTTTGCAACTGCTGTCAGCATTTTAGAGAAATTTTGTCCAAGACCAAAGGTGACCAGACATGCCGCTTTGCTTTCTCCACATGAGAACTGTCTTGCTTCTGGGCAGTTTGGAAATATCTTGCCCAAAATACTGTTCATGCCTTGGAAACTTTTGAACGAGAAATGCTTCTCCATTGAATACAATGTCCAGTAGACTTCTGCCTTCAAGACATCAGTGTTAGAGCACCAACTTGATACAGTCACAGGCAAAGAAGAATCAGGTTCAGTCATCACTGGAGTAGCAGATGAACTTTCCCCATTTTCCACGCTAAGACACAGGAAGAGATATAAAAATGCCACTGCGGTTCTCCGCGTCTGCAAACTATTAGTCATTCCGTAGTTGTTTCCCTTGCCAACTTCCGCGAAGGGAAGCAACTACGGGTGACTAGTAATAGTTAGTTCGTCTGCTTTCGTTTTCACTCGCTCTTTTATTCTCCCAAAATGTGTGTACTGTATTTGACGAAAAAAAAGGGGATTGCATTTTTTTTTTAAATAAGACAAGCTGCTGACGAAATCAAATGTATAGGCAACAATTTGAAAAAATCAAGTACTTTTCAATGACTATTTAACAAAACTCTATTTTCAAGCACTTTTCAAGGCCTGGAAAAGGTTTTCCAATTTTCAAGGAGTTTTCCAGGGTTCAAGGACTCTGTACGAACCCTGCGTATGAGTGTGGTACTGTCCAGCTGAGGCTGTTCCACAGTGGACACACTACAGCAAACTGCCAACTGGTGGCGACAGCACGGGCAACGTCAGAAATGGAGTCACGAGGCCTGTACAGGAGTAGGCAGAGGCAACATGTCACTCGCACTACGGTCAACAACTTTCCCCTTTTGCGGGGCTAACTCAGTCCTGAAGGAGGACCTGCACAACACTTATAATAAGAGCATCCATTCCATCTGAACACATACCCCCCCCCCCCCCGAAAAAAAAATAAAAAAAAAAAAATATATAGAGCCTAGCTGCTATCTGCAAAGAGTGGCATTTTTCTCTCTCCAAATTTTGCTGAATTCATTTCATAGCCCATCCTAATGGCAATCATGAAAAAAAGGAAGTTACCCTTTAGCAGCATTCTTAACGATTCCTCAAATGTTCAAAATGTTAAGGACCTGGACAAAATGGTGTCGGGAAAAGAGGAAAAGAGGCTCAACCGTTCCGATCATCCCGACAAAAGAGTTGAACCTGTATGCTGTACATGTACCATCCCGACAAAAGAGTTGAACCTGTATGCTGTACATGTACAAAATGTAGGTCCACACAAGCTTAAACGCAGCAGTGCTGATCTTTAGATCGGTTCTACTTGTCAGAATCACAGCTATGTCAATCCAGATCAACTTGTCTTTCAGCTACAAGCGGAACGTCGATTTCAAAGATCAACAGAAAGATAGAAGGGCCAGAACTCGTCTATTCGGCCGCAGCTGTCTATCTTTAAACTGCCCCAAAAGCAAGGCAAATAAGCGAGGAGACAAGTTTAAATACCACGCACAAAAAAGCTTGCATACACACACACACCCCAAAACCAACACACTTTCATAACAAAAGATGATAATAGGTCCAAGAAACTCTTTTCTCGAGTACGCCAAAATGTTGTGAAAGGCCTTACACAAAAAAATGCCAATATACACACGCTGTCCTGACGGCCAAGAAATCTTTTCAAACTATCTGTGACGACCTAGGAGATGGTCTTTTTCTTCCCCCCGCCACTATGTTGACCAAACTGGCCGGGCCCGCTGACAGAGAAAGGGCAGAGAAGCGAGGCAAGGATGAGTGTAAGGACCTGACAAGCCATCAGACGCCCTCCACCACACCGCGTTTATCTTGGCCATGGTTGTATAGCAAGTGTTTGGCGCAGAAAGGAAGGAGAGGAATCGGGTAATGGACAACGAGGATGTGTGTGTGTGTGTGTGTGTGTGTGTGTGTGTGGTGTGTGTGTGAGTGAGAGAGAGAGAGAGATGTGAGAGAGAGAGAGAGAGAGAGAGAGAGAGAGAGAGAGAGAGAGAGAGAGAGAGAGAGAGAGAGTGCTGCACTATCGGGCAATGGACAAGGAAAGGGGGAGGTGTGTGT
>NC_090257.1:35355015-35357515 GCF_037325665.1 Littorina saxatilis
GGAGATGTGTGTGTGTGTGTGTGGGTGTGTGTGGTGTGTGTGTGTGTGTGTGCATACTCGCGCGTAAGTCTGCGGGGGTCCGTGCACACGCGTAAACATGAGCTACGGTACTGTAATGACAACGACTATGGAACCATAGCGAGGGAGTACTGTGGCGCTATTCACCGTGTGCAGACAAGGGGGAGAGGGCTGTGCCAACAGCTCTCAGTGTTCACCACGTAAAGCCGCAGCTCCGACAGCCCAAGACGCGTGTCAACCCGGCGTGTGGACTCACGTCTTATCGGGACACTGGCTGTTTAAACATCCTCACTGCCACCTCCAGTACCCGTCACCAAGGACCAACACTCTTAGTCCTGTACCTAGCCATCGTGCAAAGCCAGGCTCGGGGTGTGACAAGTGGGGTTGGAAGAGGAAAGGGTGTGGTGTGGGGTGTGGTGGGTGATCAAGGACAGCGATTGGTGTCAACTAAATCGGGTATTACTGATATCATCACCGACAAATCACCGCGTCAGGTCTGAACAAGATAATTGCTCAATCTTGCGCGTACATCTTTGTCCTACGACGATAAGGTCATCTTGGCATGAATGTCGCTTCAGCTGTCTGCCGAAAGACAATGCCGCCTACTCTAGTAAGACAAGAGAGAGGACCGTCTGCCTTTCCATGACATGGGATGTTTCGCTCAAACTAGTGGATGTACACTACAACAAGTGATGACTCATGTAGTAGTATTTTATTCCAAAGCTCTTTTTCCGCTTTTTATTGCAGAGAAGAAGATTCCATCCAATTGTCCGACAGAGTCGTGATTCAAGGACACAACAGTAACTGTCAAAGCCGTTTACAGACAGACAAACGGACAGACAGGCAGACAGACGGAGAGAGAGACAGACGGAGAGAGAGACAGACGGAGAGAGAGACAGACAGGCATGCAGGTAGACAGACAGACGGACGGTTAAACAGACAGAGACAAAAACAAAGGGAACAAACGAAAGACAGACAGAGACAAAAACAAAGAGAACAAACGAAAGACAGACAGAGACAAAAACAAAGAGAACAAACGAAAGACAGACAGAGACAAAAACAAAGAGAACAAACGAAAGACAGACAGAGACAAAAACAAAGAGAACAAACGAAAGACAGACAGAGACAAAAACAAAGAGAACAAACGAAAGACAGACAGAGACAAAAACAAAGAGAACAAACGAAAGACAGACAGAGACAAAAACAAAGAGAACAAACGAAAGACAGACAGAGACAAAAACAAAGAGAACAAACGAAAGACAGACAGAGACAAACACAAAGAGAACAAACGAAAGACAGACAGAGACAAAAACAAAGAGAACAAACGAAAGACAGACAGAGACAAAAACAAAGAGAACAAACGAAAGACAGACAGAGACAAACACAAAGAGAACAAACGAAAGACAGACAGAGACAAAAACAAAGGGAAAGAAAGAGATACAGACACAAACAGGCGAAGGACAAATAGAAAGCCGGTCCACCCCGACAGTAGAAGTGCTCCAACCGCTCGCCCTGGCGGCCAGAGAAGGAGACAGAAGGGCAAGAAGTGACTGGGCGAGACTGAAGCGATGTCAAGATAAACCAAGAGGCAATAGACGGAAGAACTGCCTTCCCTCTCTTTCATAGTATGGTACTGATCATATCTATATCTATGTACGGACACGCTGGCTGTGCGTTTACGCGGAAAAAGTAAGTACTGATCACAATCGCGCGCACAATCTAAATACACTGACGTATTAAGTCACATCCTTACACAAGTCACACAGTACCATCTTCTGTCTGACTCACAGACAGACAGACAGACAGACAGACAGATAGACAGGGGCGAAGATGCATGCACACAAGGTAGAGGTCTCTCGCGACTCACAATAAAGAGGGAAACTGGGACACATTCAGACAGACAGACAGGGACACAGTCATGCATACACGAAAGTGGAAGTCTCTCACGACTCACAATAAAGAGGGCGTTGGCACACCAACAGACAGACAGACAGACAAGACAAGACAAGACGGACAAGACAAGACAGACAGACAGGTCGACAGATAGACAAACAGACCGATATACAGGTGAACAGACACACAGACAGACAGACAGACAACAAAAACAGACAGACATACAGGTGGACGGACAGACAGACAGACAGACAGACATACAGTTACCTGCATCAATGATGCCCTGGGCCAGAATGGCGCCGAACTTGGCCATGACGTCCTCATGCTTGTCGCTGATCACCTTGGAATACAGCTGTCTGAAGTGGGTCACCTGCAACACAGAGCACAGTGATGAGTGGGTGTCACGTGCAGAGAGAGGGAGAGAGAGAGAGAGAGAGAGAGAGAGAGAGAGAGAGAGAGAGAGAGAGAGAGAGAGAGAGAGAGAGAGAGAGAGAGAGAGAGAGAGAGAGAGAGAGAGAGAGAGAGAGAGAGAGAGAGAGAGAAAGAGAAGAGAGAGAGAGAGAGGAAAAATAAAATGTCCAGGTGTAAA
>NC_090257.1:35362515-35402515 GCF_037325665.1 Littorina saxatilis
CGGCGATTTGAAGATAGCTTCGGCGTTTTGCCGACTGCCGACGCCAAGCGACAATCCTACCTCAAAACTTCTAGCGCTGTGGGTTTTGTGTATGATATGAAGAGGGATTCCATCTCTAGGAGACGCAAGTTTGGCAATGGATGAGATGGCTACTAGGTCCATGCACTCCACCCTGTACTGTCCATCTGCCGAACTAGCAAGTGCATTTGCATGTTTGTACGCGCTGGCCTGCGTGTGTACTGTACACAGGTGTGTCTGTGGTACAAGTATCCATCCACAGCACTGTGAATTAATCACTTACTGACATGTTAATGTGGAGACCCTACGACTGACGTGTTTGAAAAAGTTCGTGGTAAAAGTCCAAGAATCATGTCCAGAATTAACTGGGAAAGTAAGCCATGAATTCATATCCCTTCTGGAATTTTCCAAAAGTCATCATGATCGCATGGACCACGATTATGCTTTCGTTGAAACACGCTGCCACGGTTCTATTCGTCTGCTACGTTTGGTAACCTATTTACATCTTCCTTGAACTTAGGTCACTTTTCTTAACCACATACATGTAATGTGGGCGAGCACTGACCTTGGGGCAGCTGACTTCGTTGTGTTGCACGATGATGAGGGCGGAGGCGATGAGTGCTCCCTGCCTCACGTAGTTTACAGGGTCGTTTGTCATCGGCTCCAGCAGCGAAATGGCCTCCTGCAACACACAGACCATGCCACACTTAGTACTCGGGTTTTCATTGATCTATCATTGATCAATCATCATCATCATCATTATCACCATCATCATCATCACCATCATCAACACCTCCAACCCCACCACCACCAACAACAACACATACTCATGCAGGTTATTTGGTGCAAACGAGATATAGTCATCAAAATAACAATAATAATAATTTTAAACAACTCTCTGTGTGTATAAGTTAGGTCACATGGTTTATGTGAGCCAATGAGAAGTCTACTTTGTCTCTGTCCTTGACCGCATTCTCCTTTTCTTACCTGTTCCTCCATTGTGTACGTATAGCCCTAGGTCTTTGCCCCGTTCTTCTCTTCTCTCGAACCCCGTAACCTCCATACGGAAATAACAACAAATTCGTTTCCCTGTTGACATCAAGCGCATGCATTGTTTGTAATGAATGCTATGGGTGGCATTTTGTTGAATGGCAAACACAAATCCCGCAAAAACAAAAACAAAAAAACAAAAAAACAACAACACGAAGACACTAAAGAAAACGACAAACGAACAAAGTGCATGTTCCAAATCGAAAGCTTCAAACAAACTGATGAAGAGCATGCTTCCGCACACAGACTGGGACACAGGCCAAAAAAAAGGCAACAACAACATGAAGACACTTAATCAATGACATTCGAACAATATGCATGGTCCACATCAAAAGCATCAAAGAAACGGATGAAGAACAAGAGCATATTTTCTCTCTCTCACACACACACACAGACAGGGACACACAGACAGGGACACACACACACACACACACACACACACACACACACACACACACACACACACACACACACAGAGGCATACACGGCCTGACACAGGCACACACGCACACAGACACAGTGAAAAACGGTGACGAAACAGCGAGAGAATGTAAAGCAGACAGTATGTAATAAAGGCACAGCTGGGAGTATAGTTACGTTATCATAAAAAGCAGGAAGGACACAAGTCGTTATGAGTCTGCACTCGGTGAGAATGGTGATTCAATACGCACACATGTCATGTTCACATGAGACACCATTGGTTATCAGATGCACTAAGGTTGTGTGTGTGTGTGTGTGTGTGTGTGTGTGTGTGTGTGTGAGTGTGTGTGTGCTTGTGTGTGTGTGTGTGTTTGTGTGAGTGCTTGTGTGTGTGTTAGAGAGAGAGAGAGAGAGAGAGTGAGAGAGAGTGAGAGAGTGAGAGAGAGAAGGAGAGAGAGAGAGAGAGAGAGAGAGAGAGAGAGAAAGAGAGAGAGAGAGAGAGAAAGAGAGAAAGAGAGAGAGAGAGAGAGAAAGAGAGAGCCAGACAGAAAGAGATAGAGGCCAAAGTGACTGGTCAAAACAGCGTAGTTCCGTAAACACATCAAAGAAAATGAAGTATTTGTGGTATTTGACAACAGGTGGTTAGGACAAGAAGAGAACCCACCCTGGTATCCTGCACAGACGGTTTAATTGTCACCCATAATTGGTACTAACAGCTGGAACCAGTCATCGGTACCAAGCAAATCAACAAAACAGTCTAGGCCAAGTCTATAAATATTCAGCACAATTTGCTTTCACCGATGCCAGAAGACTGTATTACCATTTTTCACTTGTTTATATATCTATATGAAATGGAGGAGACTGGAGAGAAAACGCCCTTAGCTACCGATGCCAGAAAATGGAATTACCATTATCCACTCCCCAAAAACGATGTGTATTCAATACAACCTACTGAGAGGAAACGCCCAGAAGCAGACCAGAATTCAAAACCACACTCCATAGTAATGTGATCTTTCTATATATTCCGCCTTCGCAGATCTGTCAAGGCTTTTCCCTGGAACAAGCGCATCTTCCCACTTCGACACATGTTAAAAAAATCGACATCATCATTATGATCACTTTTGAATCAACGAGGGAAATCCTCACGGCACACACACACACCTACACACACACACCTACACACACCCTCTCTCTCTCCTTCCCTCTTCTATTTCCCCACCCCCTTTTCTCCCCCGACAATTTGCTCTCAGGCAATATCCCTTGACTTTGCGGTATAGAAGTTGTCACTTTTTTTCTCCCCTCCCTCAGCCAGGCAGCATCTGACTTCATTCGAGCAAACAATTTACGCAGAAAATGGAAGGAGGAAAAGCGAAGAAGCTGAAAAAGCGAGGAAAAGTCGACGTAAAACACGAATCAATAAGACATGCACGCAAACTAAGCCCCCTTCTTATCGTGTCCACAGCAGGGCGCATGTAATTTGCTTTACGACGCAATACAGGTCAACCCTCCCTCTCTCCTACAAAAAGACAGTGTGTGTGTGGTGTGTGTGTATATGTGTGAGTGTGTATATGTGTGAGTGTGTGTGTGTGTGAGTGTGCGTGTGCATGTGTCCACGCGCGCCGCTGTTTTGAATCTTTTTTTGTGTAACTGAGTCAATAGCCAGTGTGTATGTGTATGTTATGTATGTGTGTGTATGTATGTGTGTGTATGACGTGTGTGTGTGTGTGTGTGCGTGTGTGTGTGTGTGTATGTGAGTGAGTGAGTGAGTGAGTGAGTGTGTGTTTGTGTTTGTACGCGCACGTGCGTGCGCATTTGTAAGCTTGTGATATTGTGTGCGTGTGACAGTGTGTACGCGTGGGCGTGTGTGTGCACACGCGCGCGCTTGTCCATATTAAATAACTTTTTTGTTTATCAAGTCGTAAAAAGGCCACAGGTTTACAGGCGGCCAATCGCAGTACAGCCAGACAGACAACCAACCACGAACAACAGCCGACGCTATCATGCGATGGATACAAAGACGAAACACATATGACATCCACACCGACAGAACGAAATAAGTATTAACTGATCAGACTGAATCCTTATGGTGGATGGATGGAAGTAGGAGAGCCTGTTGTAGGTAAATCAAACAACAAGTCGCGTAAGGCGAAAATACAATATTTAGTCAAGTAGCTGCCATTTTTCAGCAAGACCGTATACTCGTAGCATCGTCAGTCCACCGCTCATGGCAAAGGCAGTGAAATTGACAAGAAGAGCGGGGTAGTAGTTGCGCTAAGAAGGAGAGCACGCTTTTCTGTACCTCTCTTTGTTTTAACTTTCTGAGCGTGTTTTTAATCCAAACATATCATATCTATATGTTTTTGGAATCAGGAACCGACAAGGAATAAGATGAAAGTGTTTTTAAATTGATTTGGACAATTTAATTTTGATAATAATTTTTATATATTTAATTTTCAGAGCTTGTTTTTAATCCAAATATAACATATTTATATGTTTTTGGAATCAGCAAATGATGGAGAATAAGATAAACGTAAATTTGGATCGTTTTATAAATTTTTTTTTTTTTTTACAATTTTCCGATTTTTAATGACCAAAGTCATTAATTAATTTTTAAGCCACCAAGCTGAAATGCAATACCGAACCCCGGGCTTCGTCGAAGATTACTTGACCAAAATTTCAACCAATTTGGTTGAAAAATGAGGGCGTGACAGTGCCGCCTCAACTTTCACGAAAAGCCGGATATGACGTCATCAAAGACATTTATCAAAAAAATGAAAAAAACGTTCGGGGATTTCATACCCAGGAACTCTCATGTCAAATTTCATAAAGATCGGTCCAGTAGTTTAGTCTGAATCGCTCTACACACACACACAGACACACACACACACACACATACACCACGACCCTCGTCTCGATTCCCCCCTCTACGTTAAAATATTTAGTCAAAACTTGACTAAATATAAAAATCAAAACTCCATGATCCAACGCAAAACTTTGTGGCAAGATATTCCTGAGCGCAATTTTATGTCACGCAGGCACACAAAGACAGGAGAAGTGCAAATCATAAACCATGAATCAGAACGCCAACAAAAGCTAACACGCCGAAGTAGGATAATCTGTACAGACGCAGCGATACACACAGACAAAAACATGCACACACACACACGTACACACACGCAGACAAAAACAGAAACACACATACACACATGCAGAGACAAAAACAGAAAAATACACACACCCAAAAACACACACACATTAGAATAGATGACGACAACGACGAAGCTGACGAAGAAGAAAACGACCAAAATTGCAATAAGAAAAGAAAAAAAGAAATTGCCTTGGTGACAAAGCTCTGACATACAAGGAGAATAATAATAAGAAGAAGACGAATTCTCGATTCCCTCCCTCACACAAATCAAATAAAAAAAAAATCAATAACCTCACCCCCCCCCCCCCCCCCCCCCACTACAAATCCCCGACCCATACACAAAAGCAGTAAAAAACGGAAATAAAGAAAAAGAAAGCCTTGGTGTGAAAACAGTGGCGAAGACAAGCAGCCGTCAGTCAATAAGGTGTGGCTCAAAAAGACACCCCAGAGACACAAGAGGCTTGGAATAAGAGGGTCGTGAAAAAACGCCTGTCTTTGAAGACAAAAACCGATTCGAAACAAATTGTGAAAAGCTCAAGGAAGTACGAAAAGTCACGTGACAGTCAGACACAAAATATCGTTACTGCGTCGTCGTCGAGACGTCAGCTCATAAATATTCATAATCACGTGGTCCTGTCAGGATAAAGAGCACGATTCAACGATTGAGCAAGATACAAGAGAGGTCAGTGACAGTGTCATTAGCTTTTTTTCTTCCTATATACTTTTTGTCTGTCTCTCTGTCTGTCCGTCTGTCTGTCTGTCTGTCTGTCTGTCTGTCTGTCTCTCTCTCTCTCTCTCTCGAGATGATGATGATGGAACTTTATTTTTCAAGGATAGAGGTTTAAGGCGACGCCTTTTCTTACAACCGGTCCTTACTTCTAATACAAATGTCTAATAAATGATAAACAAGTAAAGCAACATGACAAATAAACAAATTAAACGAACGACCCAGCAAACAATCGACAAGTAAGCAAACAAGCAAATAAACACAAACAACAAAATGACAAAGTAAGCAACATACAAATCAAAAGCGAAACATGCAACATGTTAATTGAGGTTACAGTATGTAAAGTGATCGACGGTAAAATTGACACAATACCAACGTTTACACTAATGCTTACAATGATTATATGGTGTAAATGATGATGAAGATGATGAAGATGATGATGATGATGGAAAATCGCAACATAAATTCCACATAATACATGTAATAAAGAACATATTTTTGTAATTCATATAGCTGAGAGAGAGAGAGAGAGAGAGAGAGAGAGAGAGAGAGAGAGAGAGAGAGAGAGAGAGAGAGAGAGAGAGAGAGAGAGAGAGAGAGAGAGAGAGAGAGAGAGAGAGAGAGAGAGAGAGAGAGAGAGAGAGAGAGAGAGAGAGAGAGAGAGAGAGCGTGTGTGTGTCCATTCTAGATTGACCGAATCAATCGCAACAAACTTAAAAAGCTTTCTTTGTTTGATTAGTAACCGACAGAAGTTTCCGAAGCTTGTTGCGCTTTTAAATTTGTTTTGATTTTACTATTAGAAAGAATGACCTCTTGAAAGCCGCAATTCAACCAACATCTAAACCACTGGCAAAAGGCGAAACTTTATTTTCCGTACTTTGAAAAGAACTTCAAAGAATGACTCAGCGGAAATCGCTCGATTTTCATTTAATCTGCCTATGGCTTCATGTAATATCACAAGCTGAATGAAAGTGAATGGCAGGGCTGCATGTAACGGCCCAGTCCTTCCCGTCAAAACACTTCTATCTCAGTTCTGCCCATGCCAGGCTTTTACACGGGATGAGGCCATCCCTCCACTTAGTCACATATACAGTGGAATCCTCCTTTTACACGGGATGAGGCCATCCCTCCACTTGGTCACATATACAGTGGAATCCTCCTTTTACACGGGATGAGGCCATCCCTCCACTTGGTCACATATACAGTGGAACCCCCCTTTTACACGGGATGAGGCCATCCCTCCACTTGGTCACATACAGTGGAATCCTCCTTTTACACGGGACGAGGCCATCCCTCCACTTGGTCACATATACAGTGGAATCCTCCTTTTACACGGGACGAGGCCATCCCTCCACTTGGTCACATATACAGTGGAACCCCCCTTTTACACGGGACGAGGCCATCCCTCCACTTGGTCACATATACAGTGGAATCCTCCTTTTACACGGGACGAGGCCATTCCTCCACTTGGTCACATATACAGTGGAACCCCCCTTTTACACGGGACGAGGCCATCCCTCCACTTGGTCACATACTGTGGAATCCTCCTTTTACACGGGACGAGGCCATCCCTCCACTTGGTCACATATACAGTGGAATCCTCCTTTTACACGGGACGAGGCCATCCCTCCACTTGGTCACATATACAGTGGAATCCTCCTTTTACACGGGACGAGGCCATCCCTCCACTTGGTCACATACAGTGGAACCCTCCTTTTACACGGGATGAGGCCATCCCTCCACTTGGTCACATATACAGTGGAATCCTCCTTTTACACGGGACGAGGCCATCCCTCCACTTGGTCACATACAGTGGAACCCTCCTTTTACACGGGATGAGGCCATCCCTCCACTTGGTCACATATACAGTGGAACTCCCCTTTTACACGGGATGAGGCCATCCCTCCACTTGGTCACATATACAGTGGAATCCTCCTTTTACACGGGATGAGGCCATCCCTCCACTTGGTCACATATACAGTGGAACCCCCCTTTTACACGGGATGAGGCCATCCCTCCACTTGGTCACATATCCAGTGGAATCCTCCTTTTACACGGGATGAGGCCATCCCTCCACTTGGTCACATATCCAGTGGAATCCTCCTTTTACACGGGATGAGGCCATCCCTCCACTTAGTCACATATACAGTGGAATCCTCCTTTTACACGGGATGAGGCCATCCCTCCACTTGGTCACATATACAGTGGAACCCCCCTTTTACACGGGATGAGGCCATCCCTCCACTTGGTCACATATACAGTGGAATCCTCCTTTTACACGGGATGAGGCCATCCCTCCACTTGGTCACATATACAGTGGAACCCCCCTTTTACACGGGATGAGGCCATCCCTCCACTTGGTCACATATACAGTGGAACCCCCCTTTTACACGGGATGAGGCCATCCCTCCACTTGGTCACATATACAGTGGAATCCTCCTTTTACACGGGATGAGGCCATCCCTCCACTTGGTCACATATCCAGTGGAATCCTCCTTTTACACGGGATGAGGCCATCCCTCCACTTGGTCACATATACAGTGGAACCCCCCTTTTACACGGGATGAGGCCATCCCTCCACTTGGTCACATATACAGTGGAACCCCCCTTTTACACGGGATGAGGCCATCCCTCCACTTGGTCACATATACAGTAGAACCCCCCTTTTACAACATCCACAAATCTGAGAAAATCAGGTATTAACAAGTCGCGTAAGGCGAAATTACTACATTTAGTCAAGCTGTGGAATTCACAGAATGAAACTGAACGCACTGCATTTTTTCACAATGACCGTAATCCGCCGTTTGTGCAAAACGGAGTGAAACTGAGGAGCCTGTTCAGCGCGGTTGTGGTTTCGCTGTGCATGTGCTGCATAGCACGCTTTTCTGTGCCTCTCTTCGTTTTAACTTTCTGAGCGTGTTTTTGATCCAAACATATCATATCTATATGTTTTTAGAATCAGAAACCGACAAGGAATAAGATAAAATTGTTTTGAAATCGATTTCGGAAATTTAATTTTGATCATAATTTTTATATTTTTTAATTTTTAGAGCTTCTTTTTAATCCAAATATAACATATTTATATGTTTTTGGAATCAGGAAATGATGTAGATTAAGATGAACGTAAATTTGGATCGTTTTATATAAAACAACAATTATTACAATGTTCAGATTTTTAATGACCAAAGTCATTAAATAATTTTTAAGCCACCAAGCTGAAATGCAATACCGAAGTCCGGCCTTCGTCGAAGATTGCTTTACAAAAATTTCAATCAATTTGATTGAAAAATTAGGGTGTGACAGTGCCGCCTCAACTTTTACAAAAAGCCGGATATGACGTCATCAACAGTATTTATCGAAAAAATGAAAAAAAACGCCCGGGGATATCATTCCCAGGAACTCTCATGTCAAATTTCATAAAGATCGGTCCAGTAGTTTGGTCTGAATCGCTCTACACACACACACGCACAGACAGACACACACACACATACACCCTCGTCTCGATTCCCCCTCTATGTTAAAACATTTAGTCAAACCTTGACTAAATGTAAACAAGTCGCGTAAGGCGAAATTACTACATTTAGTCAAGCTGTGGAACTCACAGAATGAAACTGAACGTAGTCCGCCGCTAGTACAAAAGGCAGAGAAAGTGACGAGCCTGTTTGGCGCTGTAGCGATTGCGCTGTGCTTCGATCATAGCACGCTTTACTGTACCTCTCTTCGTTTTAACTTTCTGAGCGTGTTTTTAATCCAAACATATCATATCTATATGTTTTTGAAATCAGGAACCGACAAGGAATAAGATGAAATAGTTTTTAAAACGATTTCGGAAATTTAATTTTGATCATAATTTTTATATTTTTAATTTTCAGAGCTTGTTTTTAATCCAAATATAACATATGTATATGTTTTTGGAATCAGAAAATGACGAAGAATAAGATGAAATTGTTTTTGGATCGTTTGATAAAAAAATAATTTTAATTACAAGTTTCCGATTTTTAATGACCAAACTCACTCATTAGTTTTTAAGCCACCAAGCTGAAATGCAATACCAAACCCCGGCCTTTGTCGAAGATTGCTTTGCCAAAATTTCAATCAATTTAATGGAAAAATGAGGGTGTGACAGTGCCGCCTCAACTTTTACAAAAAGCCGGATTTGACGTCATCAAAGGTATTTATCGAAAAAAAGAAAAAAACGTCCGGGGATATCATACCCAGGAACTTTCATGTCAAATTTCATAAAGATCGGCCCAGTAGTTTAGTCTGAATCGCTCTACACACACACACACACAGACAGACAGACAGACAGACAGACAGACAGACAGACAGACACACATACACCACGACCCTCGTCTCGATTCCCCCCTCTATGTTAAAACATTCAGTCAAAACTTGACTAAATGTAAAAAGGAGGGAGTCTTAATAAAATGGGGGAACATTTACACAGGTTATGGACAACAAGTCTGAGAAAACCGGGTCTCCATGAGAGGAAGTCTCAAAAGGGGGGGTTTTCCATTGTACCACAAGTCACCGTCCGTCCATTCAGACCTACACTGCTCAGTACTGACACTCACCGATTACTCATGTGAACCAAAAGTTAACACCCAGCTAAAAAACAAGTCGCGAAAGGCGAAAATACAACATTTAGTCAAGCTGTCGAACTCACAGAATGAAACTGAACGCAATGCAATTTTTCGACCGTATACTCGTAGCATCGTCAGTCCACCGCTCGTGGCAAAGGCAGTGAAATTGACAAGAAGAGCGGGGTAGTAGTTGCGCTGAGAAGGATAGCACGCTTTTCTGTACCTCTCTTCGTTTTAACTTTCTGAGCGTGTTTTTAATCCAAACATATCATATCTATATGTTTTTTGAATCAGGAACCGACAAGGAATAAGATAAAAGTGTTTTTAAATTGATTTCGAAAATTTAATTTTGATCATAATTTTTATATTTGTAATTTTCAGAGCTTGTTTTTAATCCAAATATAACATATTCATATGTTTTTGGAATCAGAAAATGATGAAGAATAAGATGAACGTAAATTTGGATCGTTTTATACAAATATTTTTTTTTTTACAATTTTCAGATTTTTAATGACCAAAGTCATTAATTAATTTTTAAGCCACCAAGCTGAAATGCAATACCGAAGTTCGGGCTTCGTCGAAGATTACTTGACCAAAATTTCAACCAATTTGGTTGAAAAATGAGGGCGTGACAGTGCCGCCTCAACTTTCACGAAAAGCCGGATATGACGTCATCAAAGACATTTATCAAAAAAATGAAAAAAACGTTCGGGGATTTCATACCCAGGAACTCTCATGTCAAATGTCATAAAGATCGGTCCAGTAGTTTAGTCTGAATCGCTCTACACACACACACAGACACACAGACACACGCACATACACCACGACCCTCGTCTCGATTCCCCCCTCTACGTTAAAACATTTAGTCAAAACTTGACTAAATGTAAAAAGCAGCACGTTATTGATTGTTGGTGTGTCCAAGGTGGAACCTCATGTACTCTCATGTAAAAGCCTGGATAGATCTAAGATGACGTGAGCCAAATCGTTTACACTCAAAGGACTTAGCCTTTACAGGCAGAGCATTCTGGACACTAAACAGGCTCTGCCTCTGAACAGCCCGCTTGAACTGTTCCCGACAACACAGATATCCCGAATAATTTCAGGATCAGTTGGAAAGGCCAAAGAAAATGTAGGAGAGAATAAATAAAAAATAGAAAGAAGTTGTTATTACCCTCTCGTATAAAAGCAGCTTTTCTTTTCCGGGTATTGAATGCTTTTCTTCTTACTTTGCTTTCTTCTTTCTCTTTGTTTTTTCTCTTTCAAATGGAATCATATGAAGAAATCCCTTTATAACGTTCCTTGGGATATGGGGAAAATCTAATCACAGAAAAGCCAAGGCCAGTGCATTTTGTGCAGATGCACGCATACTCTTGAACTCTGTGAATGTGTACATGTGTATGTGTGTGTGTGTGTATGTGTGTGTATGTGTGTGTGTGTGTAAGTATGTGTGTGTGTGAATGTATGTGTATAAATATGTGTGTGCGTGTGTGTGTGTGTGTGTGTGTGTGTGTGTGTGTGTGTGTGTGTGTGTGTGTGTGTGTGTGTAGTTGGCATGGAGAACACAAAGCCATATTAGCATAAAGGCGTTTATGCATGTCCACTAATAAGATCACCCCCCAGTTCCTCTCTTAATCTGAATATTCCTCCAGAGACGCACATAAAATGCAAAACTTCCTTTCTCATCTAATAACAAAAGTATGGCTATTCTTCAAATAATAGCATGCTGGGGCACAATGAACGATTATACATGTATACTGTAAAGTTTGTTAGTGTGTGTGCGTGTGTGTGGCGTGGATGTGTGTGTGAGGGTGTGTGTGTGTTTGCATACATGTGTGTGTGTGTGTGTGTGTGCATGTTTTCTGTTTTTGTCTGTGTGTGTGTGTGTGTGTGTGTGAGTGTGTACGGGTGTGTGTGAAAGAGAGAGAGAGAGAGAGAGAGAGAGAGAGAGAGAGAGAGAGAGAGAGAGAGAGAGAGAGAGAGAGAGAGAGAGAGAGAGAGAGAGAGAGAGAGGAATGTGTGCATGTATGAATGAAAACGACTACAATCTTACAATTGCTATATAAAAGGTTAGAAATGACGCCTTGCACTAACTCCAACTCCAGCCAGATCCGAGTCCTAACAGGAAGTGGAACGAAACTTCATGACTTCTACCGCTATTTTTTGACGTGTACATGTCCGCATTAAAATTCGAGGTAGACATTACATTCTTGCGCCTGTCCAATTCTCCACAAAGACGAACCGATCTCCGACCGCCTGCTGAAAACCACTCTGGTACCACGTAATTTTTCAAGACATTAATGTCTTTCTACGATTTCCCCACTATCATTTGGGTTTTACGCAAGACTATTTGGAACTAACGAACTGTGCCAAATAGCTTAGGCGATAAGGAATTTAATGCTGCACATTTTAGGCAAAGCAAACCCTGTGGTTCAGAAGACGGGTTCCACAGTACAGTTCAAGATTAGCGTCAGAAACATTATTTGGGAGCGCTGGTGTGGCCGTTGTGGCCAGTCAAAGTAGTTGGTTGCTCAGTTTTGACTAACATGACTGGCCATAGTAAGGAACTTACTGCTCCACCGGTGTCGAACATTGCTGTGACCGTGCTGAAATAATTGACCGGACACATTTTGCGAATCTCGACGTTTATTGCCAACAAGAATCTGTAATGGTTGAAGTATCATGAATTTTGACCAACTTGGCTACTAAGCAGTAATTACACGCAATACATCAAAGAGGGGTTCTTATTGACGTTCAAAGCAGCTGTGCCAAAGCCAAAGACAAAAGCTAAGAAAGTGGCATAACAAACTGCGTGAGCGACATTGTGTTTTTTTGCATAACATAGAGTGATTTCTTTAACCATTTAACCGATTCCTTCACATTCAAAAATATAAAACTAAGTATCAAAAAAGTCGAAAATCTCAAAACAGTTCATCTGCACCGGGGGTGCAAAAAAGAAACGCACCGGACATGTCACCGGATGTTTACCATCGCGCCAGCCCGTGTGAATTGCTAAAGAGCACGCCTTCGTCTGAAGACTGTAAGTATATTACTGGGTTTTACTATAGAAATGTATTATGTATGACATTAAAAGAATGTACAAGTCCTTATTAAATGAATGTATTCTTTATTCTGATATGGTCGGATGGATTAAATGTGATCGATGCATGCCGTTGCTTTGATCGCAACTTGTGTTCGATAGCAGGATAGCACGTGTACTTTTTCAAAGAGAAAAGGCCATTCAGACATAAAGATTCAGGCAGGGAATAATGTATCTGCTTTGTAAGCTTACTTCTGGAATATACCACTAATCGTACGTGTTCAATGTCTGAAAAATGTACTCTATGTGTTTCTGCACTGCTAGATCTGCGCAGTCTGTGGAAAAAAGTATGGGAAGCCATTTGTGTCAAAACAAGCTCGAATGTTAACATTTCTCTATTGTTTTTTGTTTTTACAAATTCGGCGAATTTTTTTTAAATAAAACCGTTAAAGTCATAAATGACTATCAGAATATGTCTGCAAATGCTTATGTGTGCGCGCATGCGTACCAGAGAGAGAGAGAGAGAGAGAGAGAGAGAGAGAGAGAGAGAGAGAGAGAGAGAGAGAGAGAGTTATCTGCTGTCACATTGTTTTTCACAACATAGGAAAAGGTGTTTTAATTGTCTATGTTGTCACTTTTGGATTGCAGAGACGCCATGTGAAACTCTACAAATAAACAGGAACTAAGCAAAACATGTCAAGAAAGTATCAACGTCTTGATCATTTCAGTAAATATGGAAAACCTGCTAACAAAAAGGTGGTTATTGACTGGAATTTATGTGCGTTGTGTCAAATTAGTTCAAAAGAGCCACTCATTTTCCCAGCTAAGAAGGACGGTGTAGTTTACGAATATGTGGCTGAAAACCTTACACAATTTCAAAGTCTTGGAGAGTTACCGATCCCTGTATCACTGGAACTATTGGACGAAGGACATGGACTGGAGAATGCTTTTAAAGCGCATAGTGCTTCGTGGCATAAGTCTTGCAGAACGAAAGTAAGTAGCACTGTTCTCACACGGAAAAGAAAACTGGATGAAGTATCGGTGAGTCCTGCTAAAACTCGGAAGTCGACTGTTTCTTCTGACTGTATCAACAATGTGTGCTTTTTCTACGATGAACCACCCGGAATTGCAGGGTTTCATAGCGTGTCAACAATTCCAGTGGATACCAAAGTCCGTAACCATGCTAAACCTATCAATGACCAGCTTGTCCTTAGGAAGCTTGCGCCTGGTGATATGGTAGCAACTGAAGCAAAATACCACAAGAAATGTATGAATGCCTTTTTCAGGCGAGAACCAAAGTTACATCTGGACAATGTGGAGGCAGATGGGGACCAGAGGATCAAAGATGTTGCTTTTGCAGAACTTGTTGCATACATTGAAGACTTCCGAGACAAGCCAGAAACAGCACCCGTTTTCACAATGTCACACATCTGCCAGCTGTACATCTCACGTTTAGCAGATCTTGGTTTGAAAGATTCCTATGTGCATACAACAAGACTTCGAGAAAAGCTCCTATCAGCTGTGCCTGATCTTGTTTCAACCACGCAGGGTAAAGAGGCTACAGTCCTTGCATTTGATAGGGACATAGGAGATGCTCTTAAATCAGCATGTAACACTGGTTTTGATATTCTTCAGCTTTCCAAAGCTGCTCAGATAGTGAGGAAAGAAATACTCAAGTCACAACAGGTCTTTCAAGGCAGCTTCAAAGACAGATGCCAAGAAGAATCAGTCCCATCGTCTTTAAACACGCTGGTTAGCTTCATATTGAAAGGACCATCTGTTGTTGAGCAGCACCAACCCGACAGTGAACCTCAGCAACAAGCTGTCTTGACAATTTCTAAATTGATTGCATTCAACTGTAAAAAATCTTCAAAGACAGGATCTGTTCACAGGCGAAATCGGGAAAGGGAGACTCTGTTGCCTATATACATCAGCCTAAAAATACATGCTGACACTAGAAACAAAGATCTGGTGGAAACAATGCACACTCATGGAATCGGAATTTCGTATGCCCGGGTGCTTTGTATTTCTACAGAGGTAGCTAGCAAGGTATGTGCTAAGTTTGAAGAAGAAGCAGTTGTTGTACCAACAAAGATGCTGAAAAACGTCTTCACGATAGGAGCTGTGGATAACATTGACCACAACCCTTCTTCAACAACAGCTACACATTCTTTTCACGGCACCAGTATTTCGTTGATGCAACACAGAGTGAGTGAATGCGAGGGTCAAGAACAAGCAGTCCCTCTCATTGGTGAGAAAAGCAACCAACCTCGAAGTATTCCTCTGCTTCCTGCTGCATACACCAACGTCATGCCTGTACCTTGCACATCAGAAGAAAACTTTTCACCAGACGTCCAAGGACCTTGCAGACACTGCGTCAGCAAAGAAATCGACGGCAAGGAATCAGAATATGAGTGGCTGCGGCATGTTCATGCCTTTCTTGAGAGCAATCCAGCGAAAGAAAATGAAAACATTTCGTGGGCAGCATACTATGCATCACAGCTCAAAACTGATGACAGGCCTGTGTCAAGGATAGGACTGATGCCCCTTCTGTCTGACAATGCACATTCAGTAGCTTTGATCCGCCATGTCATGGATCTCATCTAATGCGCAACCCAACACCTCAATCCATCACAGACCCCCATCTTAACCATGGACCAGCCACTATTCACAATCGCAAAAGAGATACAGTGGCAATGGCCGGCAGAGTCTTTCTTTCTTTTGTGCTAAACGTCGTTTTCAACCATTCAAGGTTATATCGCGACGGAGGGAAGGGGGGAGATGGGATAGAGCCACTTGTCAATTGTTTCTTGTTCACAAAAGCACTAAAAAAAAAATTGCTCCAGGGGCTTGCAACGTAGTACAATATTATTACCTTACTGGGAGAATGCAAGTTTCCAGTACAAAGGACTTAACATTTCTTACATACTGCTTGACTAAAATCTTTACAAACATTAACTATATTCTATACAAGAAACACTTAACAAGGGTAAAAGGAAAAACAGAATCCGTTAGTCGCCTCTTACGACATGCTGGGGAGCATCGGGTAAATTCTTGGGGCCGGCAGAGTATGGTGAGCAGAACTATATCATCATGCTTGGTGGTCTCCATATTGAAATGGCTGCCTTCAAAACCATCGGCGATTGGTTGAAGGGTTCAGGGTGGGTCAGTGGGGTGGCAGACGCTGGTGTTCTTCTACCAGGTATTGCAGAGTCGTGTGTCGAAGTTACTCATCTGAAGAGAACTCGACACATCCATCAGATCACCGCAGTGGTTCTACTGGAAATACTGGAAAGGTTCGTCAGCATCATGTCCGAACGCACAAGTTCAGAACAGACTGTCAACAAGGCCAGACAAAGTATGTTCACCAAAGGAAAGAGAACTCTGGAAAACATACCACCCACATCTGCTGCTCTTCAACAGCACACAAGAAGGGCTGTTTACCAGGGTGGCTTCATCTGGGGTCAGTGTCTGCTGAAAGAGCCTGATCTACCAAGTCCAGCTCAGTGGGGGTGGCAGAAGGATGCAGGTCAGACCTGGCGACCGTTGTGGACCACCCTGCCGCAAGCCCAAGAAACTTGCTATGTATGAACTCATACATTGTGGCTGCAAACAGGGATGTAGAGGCCGCTGCAAATGCTCAAAGGCAAACCTGCAGTGCACAGCGCTGTGTTTCTGTGGTGGGGACTGCAAACGTGATTAGCCGCGCCTGAACAACACGCAGACCTCTTAGTAGTATTTACTTCAAGGTAAGATTTATGTCAAGCACAATCTCATCGGTTCTTATTTTCCTCTTGTTATTTCATCGTAGTTTTTGTTTGTATTGCATTTGTTTTTGCTGGGAAATTCTTACTCATGATAAGTGGCGCCGGTGAAGAAAATGTACATGGGCGGAATGGGTTACCTTGTTTAACGCTCTATTGTGGCTATCATGGGCCCCGTACAAGGTGTTTCTGACGCTAAATTTGCAGGCTAATGTGTCCACAAGGTGTATGCAAAAAATCATGCTTTGCCTCAAATTTGCAGTATCAGCCTGATATTCGACCCTTATCGCCCTAACTAAAAGTGGCAACTTTCCTTACACCAGAAAAGTGGGTTTCTTATCATCCATACATTTCCTGCTACTTGGCGTTTGCTGATAGCGATAAGTTTATCCTTCATGGTAGGATACCGTTTCCTCCATCCCGGCAGGTGGGCATTAACACGTTCTGATAAACGTTGCATGGCAGCTCCGAAAAGAAACTTAACTTCTCTCGAAACAACAACAACAACAACAACAACAACAACAACAACAACAACCCAATAAACACACGTACACCCATCTGCACTCACGCACACATATTACTGTCTATTGTTGATACATTCCAAAGCAAATAATGCCATTCAAAATTTGCATTGTTGAAAAAAAGCCAATATTGTACGATGTTCGTAAGAGAAGGAGAGGAGGGAAGTAGAAACCGATTTAAACATACGCAGACTATGCCTCTCTCTCTTTCACACACACACACACACACACACACACACACACTCACACACAAACACACCGAAAGAGATAGACGGCACACACACACACAAACACACACAAAACAACACACACAGCCACCCCCCTACTCTAGCAAAGAAGCAATCATGGTGCAGATAACATTGAGGCGAGCGGATAAGATGCTGGCCAAATGCCGCCGATAACATCACGTCGTGGTTGGCTTTCAATAACGTCTTCAAACAGCCCCGGGAGATTTGTCGTCAAACTACTCTGGCCTTTCTCCATTAGCCCGCAACCTCCACGGAGATTGCACACCCACCAAAAACCGGCACAGGCTTTCGCGAAAAGGGACATAAGTCGCGCAACACACATTCCAGTTATGGGCTAACACACCCCCCCCCCCCCATACTAAACAAAGAACAAAGAACAACACACACACACACAAACCAACGAAAGAAAAAAATCAAAAACAACAACAACAACAACCACAACAACATAACCGTTGGCAAAGGTATCTTCTAGTTTTGTGAATTAGAAATATCGAACAGTATATTTTGCATACAATTCTGTATATCTGTGCACGGTTTCTGTACACCCCCCATACCTATGGAGAAGGTTTAATACCCAGAAATCTGTGCGCAAGGCCCATATCCATGTGCATTTGGAAGTTTTGAATTTCTAAAGTAAGAAAGATCGAATCAATCTGCTTTTGAATATATTTTACCGCACTTTACTCCATTTCATCACTATAGAAACTCATTTTTGTCAAAGACCTTCAATATACCTCTTTTTCTCAAGCGCTGTCAAAATTGGGGACTACGGGAAAACGACAGGGGCATAGGGAAGGGGGTGGGGGGATGTTTCCATAATGCATCAGGCCGTTTGTATAAAAGGAGGTGGGGGGGGGGGGGGAGCGCGGTCCAATATGGCACCAGGACGTTATTCTATTACCTCCCTTGCTCAGCTGCAGGCCAATGACACTGCTTTTATTATATAACCTTTGAGAGAGAGAGAGAGAGAGGCGAGAGAGAGATCGAACATACAGCAGTTTTTCATTGGAGTCAGGACACGAATACCTTCTCTTCGAATACATCACCCGACTGCATTCAAGACAGAAGAGGGAAAGTAGAAATTTGAGATCAGTGTTCGCGAGAAGAAAATGATTGCAGATTGGCCGACTTCGACTGTGATCTCCGTTCTGTTCTTCGCAGTTATGATAAAGACATCGTTCTAAGGTCAAGACAAGTCGAAATTGTGGGACTGCTGCCGGAAGGAGACCGTAATATATGGTTTCATCACTGTCAACTGGTTACAGAAAAAATCGTCTGCTCCAGTGAACGCCGAAACCAAACGGTTGATTATCACGTGACACTTTTGCCATATTTAGAGTTGTTTGCACAGTAAATACAGCCGCGAAAAATAGCTCGCTTGAAACTGTCTTACATATCAATTCCTTTGTAATTTAAAAATTACAAAACACCATGAAAAATCATTATCGACGATCGCGAATCTGCTTATATCAATAATACATTACAAAAAGCTCTAAATATGTTAAAAAAAAATCTGTTTCAGGCAAGGAAACTCAAGGCATCCTGTCAGGGAGAGAATGAGCCGAACTCATTTTGACCTGAGTTTGTTTGTTTGTTTGTTTGTTTGCTTAACGCCCAGCCGACCACGAAGGGCCATATCAGGGCGGTGCTGCTTTGACATATAACGTGCGCCACACACAAGACAGAAGTCGTAGCACAGGCTTCATGTCTCACCCAGTCACATTATTCTGACACCGGACCAACCAGTCCTAGCACTAACCCCATAATTCCAGACGCCAGGCGGAGCAGCCACTAGATTGCCAATTTTAAAGTCTTAGGAATGACTTTCTTTCTTTCTTTATTTGGTGTTTAACGTCGTTTTCAACCATTCAAGGTTATATCGCGACGGTTAGGAATGACCCGGCCGGGGTTCGAACCCACGACCTCCCGATCACGGGGCGGACGCCTTACCACTAGGCCAACCGTGCCGATTTTGACCTGAGTTCAGGATGCAGTCAGGCCCGCTACAAAACACAAGACTAAACTAATCTCTCCACCCCTGGAGCAAGTTGCATGACTGCTTTGCACTCTGGCTTTATTCTTCCTTGCCAGCCGTCCTAGTTGTAACCTTTGCACTCTGCCTTTATTCTCCCTTGCCAGTCGTCATAGTTGTAACCTTTGCACTCTGGCTTTATTCTCCCTTGCCAGTCGTCATAGTTGTAACCTTTGCACTCTGGCTTTATTCTCCCTTGCCAGCCGTCCCACTTGTAACCTTTGCACTCTGGCTTTATTCTCCCTTGCCAGTCGTCCTAGTTGTAACCTTTGCACTCTGGCTTTATTCTCCCTTGCCAGTCGTCATAGTTGTAACCTTTGCACTCTGGCTTTATTCTCCCTTGCCAGTCGTCATAGTTGTAACCTTTGCACTCTGGCTTTATTCTCCCTTGCCAGTCGTCCTAGTTGTAACCTTTGCACTCTGGCTTTATTCTTCCTTGCCAGTCGTCCTAGTTGTAACCTTTGCACTCTGGCTTTATTCTTCCTTGCCAGCCGTCCTAGTTGTAACCTTTGCAAGGCACTGCATTTGGACTCCCCTTTTGGGACCCACACAATGTATGAGAACAACAGGTCTAAACAGGGAGTGAGTCGGGCTAAATTAACAAATGTTATGAAGAGAAAATGTGAGAAAACAGCTGGGGTAAAGGCGGGGGAATTCTTAAATCGTGTGTCTTAGAAGGAGAGTTGCACTTCATGCTACTTGGCCGCACACTGACACAGTTTGTGGCACTGGGAACGCTATGCAACTTGCGAAAACACACACACTAAACACACACACTGACACACTAAACCCACACATACACTGACATACTCCCCCCCCCCCCCCAAAAAAAAAAAATGTGGGAAGAACGGTACGTTTAACAAACAAACGTGACACTGCCTGTCTTAATTAATCTCAGCGCTAATGAGCAAAGGGTTCAAGACACGACCAGCACACCACGCAACTCGCCCTGGTTACCTGCACTGCTTCAGGTGAACAATCAGGACTTGAAGATTCCACGAAAGAAAAAAAATCAGTAGTGAAAAGGAACTGCAGATAAGCGGGTTAAGGAGAAAAAACCAGTAAATTCAGCTCTAGGGCAATAAGGTTGAGCAGAGCTGAGAGGCGATAAGGGAGTAAACGATTGCAGTGCGAGTGGTGCTTAAAGATACACGTACACTTAAAAGTGCACTTTACTGTCAATGTTGAAAATAAAAATACAAAAGCAAGAAAGGTATGTTATTGGAACGTTTCATGTATAAAAAAACCCAAAATGTTACATTCCCAATGTCCAATGTTATTTTTGTGATATTTGTAAGCGCACCGAGATTGAGGTGTATAGCGCAATATCAGATTGAGGTGTATAGCGCAATATCAGATTGAGGTGTATAGCGCAATATCAGATTGAGGTGTATAGCGCAATATCAGATTGAGGTGTATAGCGCAATATCAGATTGAGGTGTATAGCGCAATATCAGATTGAGGTGTATAGCGCAATATCAGATTGAGGTGTATAGCGCAATATCAGAACGTTTTATCATTATTTTCTTCACTATCATTATTTTCTTTATTATCATTTTGTTTGTTTGTGTGTTTGCTTAACGCCCAGCCGACCACGACGGTCCATATCAGGGCGGTGCTGCTTTAACATATAAGGTGCGCCACACACAAGACAGAAGTCGCAGCACAGGCTTCATGTCTCACCCAGTCACATTATTCTGACACCGGACCAACCAGTCCTAGCACTAACCCCATAATGCCAAGCGGAGCAGCCACTAGATTGCCAATTTTAAAGTCTTAGGTATGACCCGGCCGGGGTTCGAACCCACGACCTCCCGATCACGGGGCGGACGCCTTACCACTAGGCCAACCGTGCCGGTCCCTTTATTATCATTATTTGTCGTGAAAACGATCATGTACACTATGACATTATCTGTGCAGACCTTTACATGAGATAAAGACATCCTTTCACTTACACATGCCACAAATCAACAGATTGGCTGATTCTGGTGCACACGTTTTTGCTTAATTAATTTTGCACATTCAATTGACATCGGTGTCCGTTTCGAAACAAATTCAGCGGAAAAAACCAATCCCACTCTGTGAAGAATGGACTGGGTGGCCGAGTGGACTGGGTGGCCGAGTGGACTGGGTGGCCGAGTGGACTGGGTGGCCGAGTGGTAACGACTGGGTGGCCGAGTGGTAACGACTGGGTGGCCGAGTGGTAACGACTGGGTGGCCGAGTGGTAACGACTGGGTGGCCGAGTGGTAACGACTGGGTGGCCGAGTGGTAACGACTGGGTGGCCGAGTGGTAACGACTGGGTGGCCGAGTGGTAACGCACTGGGTGGCCGAGTGGTAACGCACTGGGTGGCCGAGTGGTAACGCACTGGGTGGCCGAGTGGTAACGACTGGGTGGCCGAGTGGTAACGACTGGGTGGCCGAGTGGTAACGACTGGGTGGCCGAGTGGTAACGACTGGGTGGCCGAGTGGTAACGACTGGGTGGCCGAGTGGTAACGCACTGGGTGGCCGAGTGGTAACGCACTGGGTGGCCGAGTGGTAACGACTGGGTGGCCGAGTGGTAACGACTGGGTGGCCGAGTGGTAACGCACTGGGTGGCCGAGTGGTAACGACTGGGTGGCCGAGTGGTAACGACTGGGTGGCCGAGTGGTAACGACTGGGTGGCCGAGTGGTAACGCACTGGGTGGCCGAGTGGTAACGCACTGGGTGGCCGAGTGGTAACGACTGGGTGGCCGAGTGGTAACGCACTGGGTGGCCGAGTGGTAACGACTGGGTGGCCGAGTGGTAACGACCGGGTGGCCGAGTGGTAACGCACTGGGTGGCCGAGTGGTAACGCACTGGGTGGCCGAGTGGTAACGACTGGGTGGCCGAGTGGTAACGACTGGGTGGCCGAGTGGTAACGCACTGGGTGGCCGAGTGGTAACGCACTGGGTGGCCGAGTGGTAACGACTGGGTGGCCGAGTGGTAACGCACTGGGTGGCCGAGTGGTAACGACTGGGTTTGTTTGTTTGTTTATTTGTTGCTTAACGTCCAGCCGACTACGCAGAGCCATATCAGGACGAGGAAGGGGGGGATGAAGGGGGCCACTTGTCAAGCGATTCCTGTTTACAAATGCACTAACCCATTACTTGTGTCCCAGCAGGCTTTAGTAAAACTAAATTAATACCTACTGGAAGATTACCAGTTTCCAGTATGTTAAAATAGGCTTAACCTATCTACTGCTGGACTTACATCAGAACACTAACAGATTAAACTATACATGAATCGCGAGACAAGCGGCAAGAGAAGAGATTTTTGGAAAAAATACAGGTGAATGAGCAAGAAGGCAGAAAAAAGAAAAGAATTCATGAAGAAAAAGAGAGCATGACAGGAAAGAGGAACCAAAAATCTACCTAACAGCAAACTAGAAAGCTCCTGCGGTTCCAAGAACAGGAGGGGCCTTTAATTTCATAACCGCAGTGCCCCACTGCGGGATAACGACTGGGTGGCCGAGTGGTAACGACTGGGTGGCCGAGTGGTAACGACTGGGTGGCCGAGTGGTAACGACTGGGTGGCCGAGTGGTAACGCACTTGGTGGCCGAGTGGTAACGCACTGGGTGGCCGAGTGGTAACGACTGGGTGGCCGAGTGGTAACGCACTGGGTGGCCGAGTGGTAACGACTGGGTGGCCGAGTGGTAACGACTGGGTGGCCGAGTGGTAACACACTGGGTGGCCGAGTGGTAACACACTGGGTGGCCGAGTGGTAACGACTGGGTGGCCGAGTGGTAACGACTGGGTGGCCGAGTGGTAACGCACTTGCGCTCGGAAGCGAGAGGTTGCGAGTTCGACCCTGGGTCAGGGCGTTAGCAATTTTCTCCCCCCCTTTCCCAACCTAGGTGGTTGGGTTCAAAGTGCTAGTCTTTCGGATGAGACGAAAAACCGAGGTCCCTTCGTGTACACTACATTGGGGTGTGCACGTTAATGATCCCACGATTGACAAAAGGGTCTTTCCTGGCAAAATTGTCTAGGCATAGATAAAAATGTCCACCAAAATACCCGTGTGACTTGGAATAATAGGCCGTGAAAAGTAGGATATGCGCCGAAATGGCTGCGATCTGCTGGCCGATGTGAATGCGTCATGTATTGTGTAAATAAATTCCATCTCACACGGCATAAATAAATCCCTGCGCCTTGAATATGTGCGCGATATAAACTGCATAAAAAAATAAAAAATAAATCCCTGCGCTTGTTTGTGATGTGGTCTGGCGGCTTTCGTGTGTCTGTATGTTCAGGCCTTCCTTTGAGAAGCCATAACAGTTATACTCAATCCCGTTTGAGTGGACTTCGCCTTCAAAGGTGATTGTGGTGTTTCGGCACTCGGTTACATTTGGCGTCGTCGACAGCGATGGGACTCGACATGAAATGTTCAGGCCACTGAATAATTTTCGTGCTGTTCCCATTCCACCTGGGAGGGACCTAAGCTTGGCGGGTCCATGGTTCGGAACTTTGGGGACAAAGTTCATTCAAAGGGGATTGTTCTATATATATCTGTCTACAACACACACACACACACACACACACACACACACACACACACAACCACGCGTGCGCACACACTTAAATATTTTCATTGACAAAATACTGAAATGTCTCAACGCTAATTCACATACTAACATCACAATTATATCAATAGGCCTACCATATTGTTGGAGACGTTTGTTGGTTAACACGAGACAGAAGGTATCTTTAGCCCTCACAGTACGGGGGCCAAACAACAACCATTCGTCTCTTCATCAGACACGCCTGGGGAGAAATGCCGGAGACGTTCAGATATCTCGTTATGACTGTCTTTATGGATGTCGTCCTCTGTTTTCGCCATTTGCGCACAGACCTATGCTATGATGCACGAGAAGAAGGTGGGAGTAGACGCTGGTGGTGTGAATGAAACCCCTTACGTTCTCACGCATTACCGTTTCACCAAATACAAACGAGGCGCGGGATCGACGTCAAAGAAAAATTCGTGAAGATGGATGGGAATTCTATAAAAGTTTAGATTTTTTTTTTTTTAAATCTCGTTAAGAAAAGAAGAGCTTTTCTTCCCCCTGATGATTTCTGATTTTGAACCAACCCCCGTCCCCCTTCTTTCATCAAATAAAAAAGTGTCGGTTACAAAACCCGATAACAGCTACTGACGAAACAGCCAGGGTGTAGAGTGGTCACGTGGTCCAAGTGGAAGGATGCTCCTATCCAAGGTAAAGCCTGGAAGGATGTGTGGTGATCAACAAGATAGTCTGCAGGGGGAGGACAGTATCTTTAAAAGCCTGGAAGAATGTGTGGTGATTAACAAGATAGTCTGCAGGGGGAGGAAAGCATCTTTAACAATGACGACTCTAGCTATCATCGGCCAGCTCAAATCGTGCCATAGATCGAGAAGGGCGGATATTAACTGTGTGTAGCCGAGGCAACAGTTTAACACCAACAGCGATATCCCAAACTATCAGCCGCCACCCCGAATCAGTGTAATTGCAGCCAATCCAAAGTTATTACAATGTTGGTCCTTGCCATCCTTAGCCAGCTCAAATCGTGCGACAGTTCGAGATCAACAGACATTTACTGTGTGCAACAGTGCCCAGCACCTACAACTAGAGCCCGACCTCCCGACTACACTTTTCCTTCAATAGTGCCACAGCCTTTATCAACTAAGCTGTCAACACAAGCCCTCGTGCAAGCAGTGGCGAGATCAGTACACTTTTAAATCGTCCACGGTTAATGATGATGGTCGTCAAAGCTGTCGAGGTGCGACAGTCCAAGAACAGCGAACATTTAATGGCAGGAATCCGTGACCAGTGCCTGCAATTAAATGCGAGTGTTGCCGACACCTCTGTGTGGTCAGGTGACGCAGTACAGGTCACTGCACACGTCATCACGTGCCCTGAGTCACGATCACACTCACGGTGTCTAATCATCACTCTGACCGCTGGTCACTTTCTGATCGTCAACCGCAATCTGAATCATCCCTGAGGGACTTTGTGTATGTGTGTGTGTGTGTGTGTGTGTGTGTGTGTGTGTGTGTGTGTGTGTGTGTGTGTGTGTGTGTGTGTGTGTGGGTGAGGTACTGGTTCGCCCAATTGCCGTTTAAGGCAGTCTATACTGACCACTTTGGTCGTATGGGATCGAGATGGAAGAGATCTCAACTACTCTCTGGTCAGCTTTATGAGGTCGGTGCCCATCTCCTCTCCCTCGCTGCCTTCAGATCGTCGAACCAACTACAATTGTCCTTAAAGTGTCTATAAATGTCAGATCGCCGTAGAGCCTTGTGGCATTTCGCTGGCCACAGGAACTTTGTAGTGTGGGGTGAAGTTAGGGGGAAGAGGGATGAGGAGAGACCCAGAGGCTGGGCAACATTTGCTGGGAGAATTATTTTCTGAACAGTCCTTGTGCTGTCGCTGCAGAACATTGGTTTGAAACATATTTCTAGTTTTTTAAAATTTGTATTTGTCGGTAACTCCTTTGTAAGCCTGAATACTTTTGTCCTAAGCAAACAAACACAAAACTCTTTTCACAATAAAGTGGGTAGACTTATAATGTGGGTAGAATCAAAAAACAAAATAGTGAGCAGCAAATGCACATAGTACTGTGGAACCCCCCTTTTAAGACGCTTTCATTTGAGACTTCCTCCCATTTAAGACCCAGTCACCCTGTTTTGCAAGTTTTTCTGTTTATAACCTGTGTAAATTTACCCATTTTAAGACTCCCTCCGTTGCAAGACCTGCTTTTCTCAGATATTTTGGAGGTCTTAAAATGGGGGTTCCTACGAACACGAACATAACGTTCTGCGAATGTGCGAGGAGGGGTATCATCGTGCTTTGCCCCTGCTCGTTCTGCGCAGTTTGATATTGGAAGCACAGCTTTCTCACCTCGATCTGATACGTACTGTAACGTCATTATTACAAAAAGGTGGAAAACGTGAGACGAAAGGGGCGTTAGGATAATATGCTATCATGATACGTCGTTGCCAGTAATTGTTGGAAGCGAGAATATTTACCCTACTTCCTGCCACCGAGGTGATAATCAGTAATTGATTTAATACAACATTTAGTGAGATAAAAGCATGGCTCTGGATTCTTCCTGCAGCAGTAAATAAAACAGGAGAAGTTGCGTAGAAGCTTTCTTCCACGAGAGCGAGAGCGAGAGAACGAGAGAGAGAGAGAGAGAGAGAGAGAGAGAGAGAGAGAACGAGAGAGAGAGAGAGAGAGAGAGAGAGAGAGAGAGAGAGAGAGAGAGAGAGAGAGAGAGCCCTGTTGAATGACAGAGAAGCAGAAGAAACAGGAAGGTCGGCGATGGGATGGAACAAGAAGAGATATTCCTGGATCGACAGGCTATTTTGAGAAACACAAACGCCGGCGGAAGCATTACAACATTATTTACAGGGGGAAATGAAGTCGACGTTAATCAATGGTCGTGACACAAACAACGATCGAGTGGGATAAACCTGTGCAGCTCAGGTAAACGGTGGACCGATGTATCTGCCAAGCGAGAAAAAAACACGAACTACGTTTGTTTCCTGTGTCTAGATTCACAACAAACCATCGGTTTTTTTGTACAGAAATACATCACTGTATTGACAATTTGCACGGTCTAACCAGCGGAACGGCTCAAGATTTCCTGCCATCCCAAATGGCTCCTCTAATCTAAAGCAGACTCCCCATGTACTCCTAAGAGCCACACCTACATTGGCATACAAATGTGCACAATTAGCTTATAATCTACACTTTGAAAACAGCTTGGCTATTGACGGACACATGCCCTTCCCAAAGGACACATGACGTGAACACGTTAGCCAGATGGAGCCAGCATGGTATCCTTATGGGCAGAATATACCTGCGCAGTTTCAGCGGCACAGACGACGCACGGCCTATTATTTATGCTGCGATAGGGATTATGACGAGTACTTGGCATGTTTTCCTTTCATGCAACGTGTAGCGGGCTGGGATAAGGTGCAGTGCGTCGTCGGTCCTGCTGAAGTTACATTATGTGAGCGGAGCCCCTTACAGTAATACTGGACCGTATTCCCCGTGCCTCCCTGTGTTATAAGGAGAAAGCCGCTTGTCTATTTCAATGCTTCTAATTATTCTCTCTGGTGCCAGGAGACTGATTCCGCATAACTCTCACTTGCCGTTGGTGCACATGTTTACAGCCCTAACGTTGTTTTGTTTCTTAGATATTGCCATTAGTGCCCTGCCTCACTTGGTTACGATGCCTATAAATGTAACTCGTGCAGTAAATGTTATGAAAAGAAAGATACACTTAGCATTTAAACAAAACCACAGGATGCAGGACAGCAGAAATAAGCCATAACAAGGGTTTGTTTGGTGTTTTCGGTGGGTAAAACAGCGAAACCTCTTTTTAATCGCCGAACCTTTTTCCAGGGTGGGGGAAAGCTGCCCCTATGTGCACTGCCTTACACTTCGGAAATGACCGACACCTTTACCGCTCTTTCGGAAAATATGGCGAAGAAAATAGTTATTAGCAACATCCAAGAACAGAAAACTGAAAAAAAAGAGAACAAGAAGAGCAAACGCTCGATCGAGTCACTTTCGCAGTTCTGAATATTATATGAGGCATCAGATGGACAGGAAGAAATTGCTATTCACAACACAATGAGTCACGTTCACATAAAATTTGAGCCCGGTCACTTTTATAGTTTCCGAGAAAAGCCCAACGTTAAGTTGTGTGTTGCCGAACAGAAAAGGCTAGTTATCTCCCTTGTTTTTCTGATAACGTTCGTAAAAGGCTACAGATGTAAATACTTTGATGTAAAGAATAATCCTACAAAGTTTCAATCACATCCGATGAACTTTGTCAAAGATCTATATAAAATGTCTAATTTTTCCTTTGACGCTGACCTGTGACCTTGAAAAAGGTCAAAGGTCAACGAAACCATCGTTAAAGTGTAGAGGTCATTGGAGGTCACGACTAAACAAAATATGAGCCCGATCGCTTTGATAGTTTCCGAGAAAAGTCCAACGTTAAGGTGGTGTCTACGGACGGCCGGCCGGCCGGCCGGCCGGCCGGACGGCCGGCCGGACAGACTAACACTGACCGATTACATAGAGTCACTTTTTCTCAAGTGACTCAAAAAGGACGGAAATCAAACGCTGTGCTACTGGTTCCAAACGCTCAGTAACAAACTGCATACAAATAAGTACTCCTCCAGACGCCAAGCCATTAATACTGTATCTACTACTGACATTTCTGGACATACAGAAAAGAAAACAAGAAGGGCAAAGCCCATACGACTCACATGCTTTACACATTTTTCCTACCAAAATACATGTGACCTTGACCCAAGGTCAAGGTCATCCAAGGTCATGCAACACAAAGCTGTTAATTCAAGACATAGGAAGTACAATGGTGCTTATTGGCTCTTTCTACCATGAGATATGGTCACTTTTAGTGGTTCACTACCTTATTTTGGTCACATTTCATAAGGGTCAAAGTGACCTTGACCTTGATCATATGTGACCAAATGTGTCTCATGATGAAAGCATAACATGTGCCCCACATAATTTTTAAGTTTGAAACAGTTATCTTCCATAGTTCAGGGTCAAGGTCATTTCAAAATATGTATACAATCCAACTTTGAAGAGCTCCTGTGACCTTGACCTTGAAGCAAGGTAAACCAAACTGGTATCAAAAGATGGGGCTTACTTTGCCCTATATATCATATATAGGTGAGGTATTGAATCTCAAAAACTTCAGAGAAAATGGGGAAAATGTGAAAAATAGCTGTTTTTTAGGCAACATTTATGGCCCCTGCGACCTTGACCTTGAAGCAAGGTCAAGATGCTATGTATGTTTTTTGGGGCCTGGTCATCATACACCATCTTGCCAAATTTGGTACTGATAGACTGAATAGTGTCCAAGAAATATCCAACGTTAAAGTTTTCCGGACGGACGGACGGACGGACGGACGACTCGGGTGAGTACATAGACTCACTTTTGCTTCGCATGTGAGTCAAAAAGTTGTGTGTTGGGGATGAGCGCGAGCCGTCAGCAAAGAACGGGGCGCAACAGACAGGTCGGCCATTCACACCGCTATGACAAGCACGCAGACCTCTGGAACACTCAGGTACCAAACTACCTCCCCCTGTAAACACGCCTTGTTTGTGTTCCGGGCCCTCGTCCTCCCACTACATGTGTATTCCTGCTGATTGAATCTGTCGGTGAAAAGGGGGAAACATTTTCGGGTCAAGGTCCTCCGTAAACCAAATGAAGTGAGCACAAAAATGAAGAAGGGACCAGCAGAAGAAGAGGAGAAGAAAATTCGATGCGAAAAAGAAGCAAGTTTCTCCTGTTGAAGAGCTTGACGATCGCGAGGAGGCGGGGGACAGCGGCAGAGAGTCTTTGACATTGACTTAAAGGCTTGACAGGACATGAACAAACTTGATGCATTTACTAATTACAGAAGAAGACAAAGACGTAGCAGAAGAAGGAGGATGAAAAGGAACGAAGAAAAAGAGGAGGAAGAGGCAGAATTAGAGAGATGAGGAGAATGAAGAACGAAAATAAGGAAATGAGAAAAAGAGAAAGGAAAAAAGGAGAGGTTGGCGACGTCAAGGTAGGATGATCATAAGGAGAAGTAAACTAACGAAGAGTACACACACACACGCATCAATGTCAAAATTATCATGTCCAAAAGATGCCAATAACTTGACTGAAACTCACAAATAGGCCAAAACCCGACGATAGAACTGTCCTACCAGAGCAAATATCTAGACAGACACTGATACTTTAAGAAAACACACAGCCAGCCAGACAGACACACTGAATCAAAACCCCAATAAATCCACATCAAACAGGTTTAATCAGCCGAGGCGAAGAGATAATTCAGCTATCGCCTTGCAGCAATCTTCCTGCCACAATAGAAGCAATGCAGCGGCTGCAAAAACGAAAAAAACTGATCCAAAAATCAAGAGCAACAAAACATCTCTTCATGCTCTCTGCTGACATCGAAGAGGATGATCGCTTAACCACTGCTCCGTCAAACAAACACAGACAAAGGAAGACGGAGGGAAGATAGGGAAATGAAAAAGGAAGAAAAAGGCCGCCCCCTCCCTTTAAAAAAGAAAGAAAAGGGAGAGCAGAGGAGCTACAAATGAAGCTGTTGATTGTAGAAGCATGAGCCCCCCTACGGAAACGGCTACAAGCGCTGGCGGTGGGAGTCCAACTACGTACGGTTCAATGGAAATGTACACATACACTTTCTTGCAGCCCTGTCAGTGGTCTCTGAATCTGTCGGTGTCTATATATATATGTCTCTATTTGCCATGGTACATTATGATATAACATGATACCTTTCATTTTCTGTACCTCCGTTCGTCTATGTAATATCTGATCATTTTCTCAGCATTAGTTATGTGCCTGTTTGTTCTTCTTTGCGATTCATGTTGCAATAAAAATATAAAGCCGTGGATATGCCGCTCCATTAAAAATACAAAATGAAGAATGCAACCAACAAACTAAGAAACCAACACACATACCCCCCCCCCCCTCCCCACAATTTTGTTCCAAGATCAAAGCAAGCTCAATGTAAGAAACATGAGGATAGCAGAATAACAAACGGGTAGACACGAGAGGAGGTTCCAAAGATGCTGTCCCCATCACAAGCAATCAGTGTGGGGATGGCAGCAAAGCCTTGAGGGGCTCCAACACAGCGCGCTGCAGGGACAGTAACATGCATCTCAACACAGCACGTGCACAGCGTGACAACCACGAGGCCATCACACACCGCGGCGACAGAATGATGAAATGATAAAACTGAAATTCAAAACGTCATCGATCAATGGCAGCAGTGCCTAATTGGAGACATGATTTGGTTAACATGCTTCTGCACAGTGATGACAATGTGATTTGAATGCCCGTGGTGGCGGCTGTGGCCAATTAGGGACATCAATCCAAAGCAGACAAGACTGCTAACGTTCCAAAACCAGGAATTTAAAAAAACTATTAATGAAGGTAAGTTTATTGAAAGTTATAAAAAAAATAAAAATAAAAAAAATAAAAAAACACCGAAAGATTCATCACATATTTACCACCAAGGGACATGTTTTTATTTTTTTTCCTTCATAAAAACATGGTCGGAATGCATGTTTCATACAATGTTATAATGAGTGCACAGTTTTCTCCGTAATGGCAACAGTTCTTATCACCGAGTTATATATAGCTCAGTGGTTCACATCAACACAGCACGGCTACAAGTCGTTGCAGCAATACGTCATTCAGGGTGCAGCTGGGGTTATTACGTAAGGTCGGAAAGAAATGTCG
The DNA here is from genome assembly GCF_037325665.1 of Littorina saxatilis. Classification (NCBI taxonomy): domain Eukaryota; kingdom Metazoa; phylum Mollusca; class Gastropoda; order Littorinimorpha; family Littorinidae; genus Littorina; species Littorina saxatilis. The sequence continues at coordinate 35,394,370 of NC_090257.1, forward strand.
TGAGTTCTCCTGGCTGCGACTTATCTCTCACAGCAGCCTGTGTGAGGTTACAGGTTGGGATATCAGCTCGTCTGGCACTTCACATTAGATCTGCGTCTCTGCTATTGCATGCACAAGGCTGAACTGTTCGTCCGTCGATGGCTTACACGGTTGGTTGGTTATTACACCCCCGGTATAGGGGTGGGTATAGGATTCGCTTGATGTGTTTGTTTGTTTGTTTGGGTGTGTGTTTGTGTTCGCATATAGATCTCAAGAATGAACGGACCGATCGTCACCAAACTTGGTGAACAGGTGCTATACATTCCTGAGACGGTCCTTACAAAAATTGGGACCAGTCAAACACACGGTTAGGGAGTTATTGGTGGATTAAAATTATACAAGGACTTATAGAGGGACATCTTCATGGTCAAAGGGAAATAACCATTCTCACTCAGTCACTGCCACCAACTGAGAAGGTTATTTCCCTTTGACGGGGGTGTTTTTCCTACCTCGTAGGAATTTCTTGTTATTGTTTATTGTCTCCTCAGCCTTTACACGGAGGGAACTTGCCTTCAACGCCAACATTATAGTAGACGAATTCCGAAACCAACTCTGTCGGGTTAGTATGGGTTGTGAAAAAGTGAATACCCTTGCTTTTAATGGGACAAACATTGGAGGGGCCAATCACTAGCGATGGGTGAGTCTGAAACATGCGGACAGGAGCACTTGTGAATTTATTCGTCCGACAAAAGGCAAGGGTATCCACTCTTTCACAACCCACACACATCCGACAGTAATTTCCGAACATCGTCTATTATACAACATAAACTCCAACATATGGACCCCCTGTTTTGAAATACTCCAATTAGAGACTTCCCCCTTTCAAGACCCCGTATCTTGTCCAGATCTTGCGTAAAAACTTCTTTAAAAGCTCCTCCCCCCCCCTTTAAAGACTTGGTTTTCCAAGAGAGATATATGTATAGGTTACAACACGAGTGGTTTTTTATATGGCTTGTATTTCAGTCAAGACCCAGCGGATGAATATCATCGGGAGACACGAGCCTCTGGCGAGTGTCTCTCGATTGATATTCCCGCTGGGTCTTGACTGAAATACAAGCCATATAAAAAACCACGAGTGTTGTAATCTGTATATCCCATTCTACCATCAAACACAAAGTGTAGACTACTAGCGGCACTGTTGCGATCTGTGCAGGGTAAAACTGTTGCCAGCGAGACTTAGCCCTTTTGCAACCTTAAACTAAGTGACCGTCGCTGAAAAAATAAAACGAATGAGTGCATCGATAAGTACGCGGTAACACTACTTTCAGACCATTTAAAAGCTTTAAGTAAAGGTTCATAAGTTGCAAGAAAGTAATGAAGTCGAATAGAAATTAATTTAGCTGAAGCGCACAATTCTTTTGTTTTGCGTTTCAGGTCGGCAGAACGGGCGAAACGGGTTTGGGACCCATTTGGCTTACTCGATTCAGAATTGATTCCACGTTGTTTTTCTCGAACGTGTGTAATTAGGCTTATTGACAGAGAAGCAAATCTTAGGGAACAAATATGTAGGTTTAGATTTAACCATTTGCTCCCTATTTGAAATGTATCTACGTGATAAACTGTTTTGCGAGTGTGTTTGCATGGATGAACTTAAACTGGTATGGGTGAGAGGAAAACGCGACCGACACGTCTGTCACCGCCGATTGATTGCATTTTGAAGGAATATGACTGGATTACGGAAAAATATGTGGACTTACTGCAGAGCCAGGCAAAAGAGTAGACTTGCTCGCAAAACACGTGAAACAGCCGATGTTTGATAGCTGAAGGCGCACACCGGCAAAACACACTACCGACAGATTCTCAAAAGTCGTCTGCTAACGATGCAAGGGGAGGGTACTCGTGTTTTTGTTTTGGTTCGCTAGCATCTGGTTATCTTGTAAGTTGAATGTTCGTTTTTTTCGACCTGCATTGCTTTCATAATGAAAGAAACTTTTGCTTATTGCATCTCATACATCAGATCAGTTCTGAGATTCATTTTTGCGTGCAACTGATATGGTTTTCTGAGCCGTGCAATACGATTTTAGAACTTCATACAAATGTGTCACATTGTTCGGCGCGAGCGAGGTCAAAGGTCGGGAGGAAAGTAGTCCTTTGCCCAAATCGGAATCTGCACTATCATATATTTTTTGGGGTCCATGATGTATTTATTGAGCTATAAAAATACAACATATATACCCATACTGAAGTAACAGAGACAAAGAAGGGAGGTCATGGGATATATATATATATAGATATATTATATTTTACACGCCCCTGAGGAAGGCCTGGCAAAATTTGGGCTGCCACTTGACATTCTTTGTTTGGCTTTTCTTTTCCTTGATTTTGTTATAGATAGATAGATATAGATATAGAGATATATATATATATATATATTGCAGTCTTCAATGGGAGGTTAGGGGGTGGGGTAGTGTGGTAAGACCCCGTTCCCTGTCCAGATCTTGCGTACAAAAATCTGTAATTGTAACCCCATCTAAAAACTCCTACTCCCTCTTTTTAAAACTTGGTTTTGTAAGATTTATTGCCGTCTTTAATGGGAGGTTAGGGGTGAAGACGTGTGGTAAGGTGGGTTTTGGGGGCAATGACATGGATTCTGTCAGTATCGCCCCCAACTTGCAGGTGGCGCCTTCCTGAATTTAAGCGTCCGAATAAAATCTGCTCTTAAACCAGAGGCATAGAGGTTTTGAACCTTGGTGCGCAACCTAAAGAAGAGCGATCAATCGTGATTATAAGTCCATTGCGGTGTGCCTCCTCCATAGCAACACGGGCAACACGGCACGAAATCGGTGCAGTCTGTTGTATCTCGGTCCCTGTGGGGAGGCCGCTGGGGTGGGCTCAGGCGTTATCTGTGTCTGGAAACTTATCATGTGTGACTGCGTGCGTGCGTGCGTGCGTGTGTGTGTGTGTGTGTTCTCGAGAGAGAGAGAGAGAGAGAGAGAGAGAGAGAGAGAGAGAGAGAGAGAGAGAGAGAGAGAGAGAGAGAGAGAGAGAAAAAGAGACATAGAAAAGAGAAAAGAGGAAAGAGACACAGACATACATACAGAGAGAGAGAACACGTGAGCAATGTCTGTGCAAGCACGTGCGCACTAGCGCGTGTTTATTTACTTCTCAATGAGCGTTCGAGCGCTTGCTTTGGCTCCCAGCTGGGCAGACTGCACAGAAGAGGCGAGTGTTGGTACAAGGTAAGCCGCGAAATGCCAAAGATAAGTGGGAAGCAAACATTACACAAGGAATGCAGATCATACCTTACACAAGTGGCCGGAGATCGTCATCTGGGACAAAGCTTGTGTGTGGTGTGTGTGTGTGTGTGTGTGTGTGTGTGTGTGTGTAGTGTTTTGAACTTTCTGGTCTCTCATTGTGATGTCTACATTCCTTTTCGTGTAAGCGTTCATGTTGATCACCAAAGATCTGTCCATGTGTTTACACAGGGAAAGGACATCCTTCAAAGTCAACTCTTGGCACAAATAAATAGCATGGCTGCTACATGCAATGGTTCAATTAACGTGATGAGTGACACCTTAATCAGTCCAAAAATGTCCAATCCGCAGAGAAAACAGCCAGGCTTTTAATGTCTTGTTTGTGATCCTAGTGAAAGAATGCTCTTATTTCATGAAAAAGCCTCGTCGAATCCCTTAACAATCGTGTCGCGGTAAAGACTGTTACCTAGACCAAATCTGTGAAAGTCTTTCTGTCTGCTTCTATTCATGAGTACTGGCTCCATAAGAGAAAGAGTTTTCAAGTGGGCCCCATATGCATGACGTACCACGTACACAACCACAGATGGGTGACAATAAAGTGCGCACAAGCTCTCTCTCTCTCTCTCTCTCTCTCTCTCTCTCTCTCTCTCTCTCTCTCTCTCTCTCTCTCTCTCTCTCTCTCTCTCTCTCTCTCTCTCTCTCTCTCTCTCCTTCCCAAATATTAGGCTTTGTCAAAAACATTTGTTTTCACAGCATCATCCTCATCTCGTCCAAACACCTTCGCACATCCAAACCCATCCTTTTGTTTTCTCTCATGAATGTTTTATTTTGTCCAGAATTATCCAACTCGGAAAGGAAGTTCTATGTATTTTGAGAAGTTAGTAATTTGCCACTTCGGCTATTTCCACAATAAGCCACGCGAAAGTGACGTCAGACACTGAAAAAAAAGAGGCACCATTTTGCGATTCATTCAGAGTGACGAACAACCTCCCACGGAGCTAATTCTGGAGAGTGCCAACACTTCCCGCCCACAGACTGCCCGGGAGGTCGGAGTGACCTAGAAACAGTCCACAGACGCACGCGTAAGGAGATACAGCTAGTGACGAAAGGTCAGGCTTTAATAAAAAGAAGTTTGTATTACATGTTTGGTGTAGCTTTCTGCATAAGAAAAATTACCTCGTGCAAAAACGGGGTAAAAAAAAAAAGACCCACCGCAATGTCTGAAAAGTCAACACATAAAGAACGCCTTAATGGGCGCCATTTTCTGATACAAGACATTCAGTAGGCGGGCACCGAATCTTGAATTGGGGTGACCAAAGCATCAACTCTGCAGATATTATTAAGTAATTCGACACTTTCCTTGAAAGAGATTAATCGGCTATAGAAGCAGACTATACATAATTCCCACATTAAAGAAAAAGAGAGCCATAACTGTTTAACCTAATCTAATATAGGTCTATGACCTAATTCACACATAATGCACACACACAGACACAGACACACAGGAAGGCGTTATGAACATCAGCCAAGGCTCACACTAAAACAACACGACAGTCAACTTGTTAATTGATCATCAGTAAAGCGATTTGAATCGCGATGTTCTTTGCCCAATGCTCAATGGTTAACCATTCAGCCATGCAGGCAGCTACTATATGCCTTCGATGCCTTTTGACAGCGTCACATATAACTCACGAAAGATAACTTTGCGCCACTCCAACAACTGTACGCCCCCCCCCCCCCCCACCCCGAAAAAACCCCACCAAAATACCAAACAAAACAACGATACAACAGAAAAACCACGCCAAAGAACAACAACAAAGCAAAGAGACCTGTCACAACAACAAAGCAAAGAGACCAGTTACAACAACACAGCAAAGAGACCAGACACAACAACACAGCAAAGAGACGAGTCACAACAACACAGCAAAGAGACCAGTCACAACTACACAGCAAAGAGACGAGTCACAACAACACAGCAAAGAGACGAGTCACAACAACAAAGCAAAGAGACGAGTCACAACAACAAAGCAAAGAGACCAGTCACAACAACACAGCAAAGAGACCAGTCACAACAACAAAGCAAAGAGACCAGTTACAACAACACAGCAAAGAGACCAGACACAACAACACAGCAAAGAGACCAGTCAAAACAACAAAGCAAAGAGACCAGTCACAACAACACAGCAAAGAGACCAGTCACAACAACAAAGCAAAGAGACCAGTCACAACAACACAGCAAAGAGACCAGTCACAACAACACAGCAAAGAGACGAGTCACAACAACAAAGCAAAGAGACCAGTCACAACAACAAAGCAAAGAGACCAGTCACAACAACAAAGCAAAGAGACGAGTCACAACAACACAGCAAAGAGACGAGTCACAACAACACAGCAAAAAGACCAGTCACAACAACAAAGCAAAGAGACCAGTCACAACAACAAAGCAAAGAGACCAGTCACAACAACACAGCAAAGAGACCAGTCACAACAACAAAGCAAAGAGACCAGTCACAACAACAAAGCAAAGAGACCAGTCACAACAACACAGCAAAGAGACGAGTCACAACAACACAGCAAAGAGACCAGACACAACAACACAGCAAAGAGACCAGTCAAAACAACAAAGCAAAGAGACCAGTCACAACAACACAGCAAAGAGACCAGTCACAACAACACAGCAAAGAGACCAGTCACAACAACAAAGCAAAGAGACCAGTCACAACAACACAGCAAAGAGACGAGTCACAACAACACAGCAAAGAGACCAGTCACAACAACACAGCAAAGAGACCAGTCACAACAACACAGCAAAGAGACGAGTCACAACAACACAGCAAAGAGACCAGTCAAAACAACAAAGCAAAGAGACCAGTCACAACAACACAGCAAAGAGACGAGTCACAACAACACAGCAAAGAGACCAGTCACAACAACAAAGCAAAGAGACCAGTCAAAACAACAAAGCAAAGAGACCAGTCACAACAACACAGCAAAGAGACGAGTCACAACAACAAAGCAAAGAGACCAGTCACAACAAAGCAAAGAGACCAGACACAACAACAAAGCAAAGAGACCAGTCACAACAAAGCAAAGAGACCAGTCACAACAACACAGCAAAGAGACCAGTCACAACAACAAAGCAAAGAGACGAGTCACAACAACACAGCAAAGAGACCAGTCACAACAACAAAGCAAAGAGACCAGTCACAACAACACAGCAAAGAGACGAGTCACAACAACACAGCAAAGAGACCAGACACAACAACACAGCAAAGAGACCAGTCACAACAACACAGCAAAGAGACCAGTCACAACAACAAAGCAAAGAGACCAGTCACAACATCACAGCAAAGAGACCAGTCACAACAACACAGCAAAGAGACCAGTCACAACAACACAGCAAAGAGACCAGTCACAACAACACAGCAAAGAGACCAGTCACAACAACACAGCAAAGAGACCAGTCACAACAACAAAGCAAAGAGACCAGTCACAACAACACAGCAAAGAGACCAGTCACAACAACAAAGCAAAGAGACGAGTCACAACAACACAGCAAAGAGACGAGTCACAACAACACAGCAAAGAGACGAGTCACAACAACACAGCAAAGAGACCAGTCACAACAACAAAGCAAAGAGACGAGTCACAACAACACAGCAAAGAGACGAGTCACAACAACACAGCAAAGAGACCAGTCACAACAACAAAGCAAAGAGACCAGTCTCAACAACAAAGCAAAGAGACGAGTCACAACAACAAAGCAAAGAGACCAGTCACAACAACAAAGCAAAGAGACCAGTCACAACAACAGGCAAAGAGACCAGACACAACAACACAGCAAAGAGACCAGTCACAACAAAGCAAAGAGACCAGTCACAACAACACAGCAAAGAGACCAGTCACAACAACACAGCAAAGAGACGAGTCACAACAACACAGCAAAGAGACCAGTCAAAACAACAAAGCAAAGAGACCAGTCACAACAACACAGCAAAGAGACCAGTCACAACAACAAAGCAAAGAGACCAGTCACAACAACACAGCAAAGAGACCAGTCACAACAACACAGCAAAGAGACCAGTCACAACAACACAGCAAAGAGACCAGTCACAACCACAAAGCAAAGAGACCAGACACAACAACAAAGCAAAGAGACCAGTCACAACAACACAGCAAAGAGACTAGACACAACAACACAGCAAAGAGACCAGTCACAACAACACAGCAAAGAGACCAGTCACAACAACACAGCAAAGAGACCAGTCACAACAACACAGCAAAGAGACCAGTCACAACAACACAGCAAAGAGACCAGTCATAACAACACAGCAAAGAGACCAGTCACAACAACACAGCAAAGAGACCAGTCACAACAACACAGCAAAGAGACCAGTCACAACAACACAGCAAAGAGACCAGACACAACATCACAGCAAAGAGACCAGTCACAACAACACAGCAAAGAGACCAGTCACAACAACACAGCAAAGAGACCAGTCACAACAACACAGCAAAGAGACCAGTCACAACAACACAGCAAAGAGACCAGTCACAACAACACAGCAAAGAGACCAGACACAACACAAAGCAAAGAGACCAGTCACAACAACAAAGCAAAGAGACCAGTCACAACAACACAGCAAAGAGACGAGTCACAACAACACAGCAAAGAGACCAGACACAACAACACAGCAAAGAGACCAGTCACAACAACACAGCAAAGAGACCAGTCACAACAACACAGCAAAGAGACCAGTCACAACAACACAGCAAAGAGACCAGTCACAACAACACAGCAAAGAGACCAGTCACAACAACACAGCAAAGAGACCAGACACAACCAACAAAGCAAAGAGACCAGTCACAACAACAAAGCAAAGAGACTAGACACAACAACACAGCAAAGAGAC
>NC_090257.1:35407515-35412637 GCF_037325665.1 Littorina saxatilis
TTATTTTGTTTCTTTAAACATCTAACTGACCCCTTATTGTCCAGAATGGGATGCGATACGCATTTAAACGTCACGACATGAGCCGATGAAGATGTCGTTCTCAGACCAAAAAAAGTATCCGTGACCGAGCGTATTAAAACCGTCACAGCCATGTTTATTTTCAAATCCGCTCTGTTGTTGCATCTAGTGACCTTCTTATAGTAAAATAAAACATACTGCAAAGTTCTGTCTTTATTTTTCTGGAACATGAATCTGTCCTAAAAACTACATGTTTTTATAAAACAAATATCGCAAAAAACGTCAATTTGACCTGTAATTCATTTTAATGTCAATTTTAAGGACAAAAACACTTTTTCTGAGGATTATTTTTGATCAAGAACCTTAAAAGAAAACTTGAAAAGCTTGCCCCCCCAAAAAAAAACCACTTAATTTCCGTGCCATCTCTGCTCTTTCTTTCTTTATTTGGTGTTTAACGTCGTTTTCAACCACGAAGGTTATATATCTCTGCTCTTAAACACAAACTAAATGTCACCGGGCTAAAACTGTTTTTGTCCAATAAAACATTAATTCTAAAGAAATAAAAAATAGACTAGCTCGGGATTACTGCCTCCTTTCCTTTCCCCCTTCACTAACAACAGACAACGCCACTAAACGGCTGCTCTGGGTTGCGGCGAGAAAAGGCTACATCGAGCAATCTGATAATTCAGCGGCTAAATTCTTTACCGTCAGATTTGTTTCTGGATAAAGCTATTGTGTTTAATTTTACGGCGACATCCTTGTCATGTGATAAAAAAAAAAATAAAGGTTGCATTGCGAAATCTTGGTTGTGCGGATAACATGGTTGCATCGTGGAACTCGCAGCCAAATTGAATTGTGTGATTTGATCGAGTGATCCTGCCAGTTGGCGATACAGACACGATGGTTTCAGGTTAACGGGAGGAACGCCGCTGATACAGCGTGCATCCATCCAACACACAGGAAGTGAAACGCAGGAGGATAAAAAATACTCTGCGACCATAAATCAATGTCCAACGAAAAGTTTCACAGACTTTTGTAAAACTGCGAAGTGTGTCCCTTCTCCAAGAAAGGTCACCTGTTCTTGTCCCTTTGTCCATTATCTGTACCAAAAGTAACTCATGATAGGTCAGCCGCAATATATGACACTTTTGTCGGGTCACCTGCAATGTAAGGACACCCTTGTGGCCAGACAAAAGCGTCCCTATATTGCGGGTGGCCTGTCACGACAGTTTTTTTGTAGTCTCGGCCAGTCGACTAAAGGTTTAGTCGGTCTTTGACGTCCCTTGTTTTAAAGAAGGGAAATCCAATGTTAGATCGATAAAAACAATGTACGTCCCTAACAAAATATAGCAACATGTCCGCATAGCACTCATACCCTGCTCCCATTAATATGCTCAATCCTTGCATGCCCTACACCAGGCTGTGATGCCGAGTTGCGGCCCTTGTCTCAACCAGTGGCAATGTGACGATTTCCATGCCCAGCAATTTCCATACCCCCATCCATCAGGAGACAAATCAGTTGCGTAAACACAGTTGTCTGTGTCGCTCTCGCTGCTCTGTGGGACACCTTCCTACATCTCCTTCGCTCACATTCTAGATGGCACATTCAAATCAAAACGTGAACATGAATCTAGATTCACAGGAACGCGCGTATGTCTGTCAAATGAAGAACCGGTGAAACAAGAACAAATTTAACGCCCTAAATTGATTCTTTCTAACAACACTGATGTGCCATTGCGTCCGTTGAACAACAACAATAAGGATTACAACACTTATTTCAAAACTATCAATGTTCACCACGAAACGAGTCAATTACATTTTTACAAAATACCATGGTCCTCTTGATATACCGGGTCTGGGTAACTTTCAACAGCTTCTTTAAGTTTGGGACAATAAATGTGCGTGCTATCTAAATATCAGTCGGGCAAACTGGTTGTGAGCGAGTTTTAGCGTCAACTAAGGTGACTCGAGTCGAACCGGAGGTCGCAAAAACTCGGTCCGGTACGACTGGAGTGACGTCACCGGTTAACCAACTTTCAACCTTGCTTCCTGCGTAGGGTCTCTCCAGTTCCAAGATGGCTGCCAAGGCGAGGTGAGAAACTTCTGCAAATATTTTTTGACAAAGTTACGGATTGTGAGAAGACATTTGTTGTAAATCACTTAGCCTTTCAAAAATTAAGGATACTGGGTTGGATACTGTCTTGGTTTTAATGCATTTTATTTTAGCAGTGATGTTTATTTTGGGAAGAAATGAGGTCAACAGGAGTTTGGGTGCGATTTCGGCTCAAATGTACTTTAGCGCCCTGAACTTTTACCCGGCTGTTTTGCGCTCGATTTTCACGCTCACTTCTTCATTGACGTTCGAATCGATAGTTCGATGTTTTGGCATTACATTCATATCAACAACAAGAAGAGCAAACGCTCGATCGAGTCACTTTCGCAGTTCTGAATATTATATGAGGCATCAGATGGACAGGAAGAAATTGCTATTCACAACACAATGAGTCACGTTCACATAAAATTTGAGCCCGGTCACTTTTATAGTTTCCGAGAAAAGCCCAACGTTAAGTTGTGTGTTGCCGAACAGAAAAGGCTAGTTATCTCCCTTGTTTTTCTGATAACGTTCGTAAAAGGCTACAGATGTAAATACTTTGATGTAAAGAATAATCCTACAAAGTTTCAATCACATCCGATGAACTTTGTCAAAGATATAAAATGTCTAATTTTTCCTTTGACGCTGACCTGTGACCTTGAAAAAGGTCAAAGGTCAACGAAACCATCGTTAAAGTGTAGAGGTCATTGGAGGTCACGACTAAACAAAATATGAGCCCGATCGCTTTGATAGTTTCCGAGAAAAGTCCAACGTTAAGGTGGTGTCTACGGACGGCCGGCCGGCCGGCCGGCCGGCCGGACAGACTAACACTGACCGATTACATAGAGTCACTTTTTCTCAAGTGACTCAATAAACTGCTTGTTCATCATCGTCGTCCATCAACTCTCCACAACAGTAAATCCGTAACGCGCTTGTCGCCATCTTGTTGCAAGGGACGCGACTGGACACAACCCAACAGCGTTTCCGCGAAGAAAAAAACCAGACATGCGCAGTGACCCTACCATAGCTCAACCCTGTTCCTCGCGAAAACTCGCTCAGTGTCACTTGAAAGCACAGAAACCAAAGGCCAGGCCACGTGGGACACACGCGCAGTAAGACTGTTCCACGATTAAAAACCTTTAGGGCCAGGAAACATTTTAAAACCGTGGGATAAATCTGCAACAATGAGGTCTTAATTCGAAATAATTATACGTGGGAAATAATGAGAGCGAGGTTTAACCGTAATTAGAGCTGTTTAAAAATGTGCTGCGGCGGAAGCACGCGCCTCATATACGCAAAGTCAGCCTTTGACCCGGGTACGTGTCATCTATTCCGCCCAACGAAAGACGTTGATGACCAGGCTGAGGTCATAACACGAAGGTCCCCCAGGGTTCGCATGCTGGCAGGAAGAGGAAGCCGCGAGGACCCTTCCTCCTTGACGCGGGTCAGTGCATGCAGAGATCTCACAGCACGCGGCCCTCGAGGGGAAACCAAGTCTGTGGCCAATCCATCATCTCGTGACGCCATCCACACAATTCTACACGCAAGCATAACTCTGGTGAAAAGAGCGACTGCCTCATGCACACAAGCCTGTTTGCTCATGTTTCACCAATGCATATTGTACTGTGCTATATATGACTATATTAACCCTTATATAAATTGGACGCAGTCAACTTCGCGAAGTCTACTTCAAGAAGGTCGCTGCAGAAAGGTTTGGTATTGAATTTTTGGTAAATAGTCTTCGTGAAATCAACATCGGACTCATTTAAGGACAAGTTTTTATTCAAAGCCAAGACATTATCCAAGTGTATTTCACGTGCTTGAGTTGAAGTCTCGTGTATCTTATGTCCTTTCCTAAAGTCTCTGAACAGTGAACAGTGGTTCCATGTTCAGACACATAGGGTACCCTGCTGTTCTTAACAATCAGCCTGAACAATTGCACTTCAACATTTACGCACGCGAATACCTGCTACAGCTTTGGATACTACAGCTTTGGATACTACAGCTTCGGCACATCCATCCATATGTACATGCACAAGTAAGGAAGTCTTATGGGAAATCAATCGGCCGCCTGCCGTCCACCGCCCCCCCCCCCCCCCCAGACCAAACCACTGGGGGCACTGTTTGTGTGTGTGTGTGTGTGTGTGTATGTATTTGTGGATAAGTTTTAAAAATTGCTCAAATCATCCTGCAGTCGCGGAAGCAGAACAGCCCCTCTTGAAAAAAAGAGCAGATAACGAATTCAACCACCTGTATGTTTATAAGTAATTTTAAACCGAGGTGAAACTGTTGCGCTGCACACATTTGAGGTGGTACGAGCAGCACCTGGGAAGACCCCAGTACTCTTGCGCGTTAACCCGAACACAAATCAACGCGGAAAATCTCTCCACTCTGTGGCTTCTATGCAAGCTGGCATTGCAAATCTCTTGGGTGCGAGTCAACGTCTAATCCTTCACGTGCAAATAAGCGGTAGATTACAATCACTTGACGGGGGGGGGGGGGGGGGGGGGGGGGGAGAGCGACGATGTTACAAGTAGGGCGTTCTTACTGCCACTGACCAATTAGCCTACTTTCTGGTAACAAGGCGGAGGCCTGCTAACCTCGACTCACACCTTTGGCACCATCTTCTGGGTGATTTAAATAACACAAATGTTTGTTCAAAAAGGATTTTGAGGGTTGGAAGACTGCTTCTCCAGTCCCAAGAGAGAACTGAACTCGAACTCAAGAACTGTATTACTCAAGGATAGTAGCGTTTGGTCCACAAGGGCGCCTGTCTTATAGCTTGTCCTTGCTTCTTCTTCTTCTGCGTTCGTGGGCTGAAACTCCCACGTACACTCGTGTTTTTTGCACGAGTGGAATGTTACGTGTATGACCGTATTTTACCCCGCCAGTTTGGCAGCCATACGCCGTTTTCTGAGGAAGCATGCTGGGTATTTTCGTGTTTCTATAACCCACCGAAATCTGACATGGATTACAGGATCTTTTTCGTGCGCACTTGGTCTTGTGCTTGCG
>NC_090257.1:35412837-35430337 GCF_037325665.1 Littorina saxatilis
CCCCCCCCCCCGCATCTAAATGAAATGGAAAGCATTACTGCTCAATTCAATTGCAGACGTGGGATTCTGAACTCTCCATTTTTATTGAAGGAAAAAATCTAAAAGTATGAAAAACTCTGGTTTACATACACCATTTAGTGCTGATTTTCACAAAAATTCCGTCAGCTGGAGCTTTGAAATTAAATGAAAATAGTAAATTCACATAAAAATCATCTATCTGAAAGTGGAAAGGGAGATCCTTTGAGCAATATGTTAAAGTCTCGCCGCAAGATATTGTCATTCGTACGTTTGTCTCTTCTCTACGATCACGACTAAACCTCATAGCTTGCTGTTGATTCTAAACAAGCTCATTATATATTGTATATCAATGAATAAAACACTGTTTAAATCAAAAGGGAGATCGTTTGGTTTTAGCAGTGACCATGCAGCACAGCAGTGTCCGACAGGGGAGAAAAGGATTCCTGGGACTATAGTACAGGGTGACACACAAAAAACAGATCTATCCCACCAAAAGTTTAATATTTTCTGAAATAATCAGCCGATTCTTTTATTTTTTCAGGTGAGCCAAGCTGAAATGATGTTCTAACAGCCCACCAAGTTTGAGCTTCAAGATGTCATGGACAACGGAGCATAAGACATTTATAGTCGAGGCCTATTTTCGGTCGAATTCTATCCAGACTGGTCAGCCGCAGATGTGACCCAGAGTGGTCCCCCTATTCACCGGACTTGAACCCCCCAGATTTTTATCTGTGGGGGTACCTCAAGGACAGGGTATATGGCAACAACCCCCAGACCATCCCTGATCTTAAGGCAGCAATAACAGCAGCTGTAAGAGCGATCCCACATCTGCGGCTGACCAGTCTGGATAGAATTCGACCGAAAATAGGCCTCGACTATAAATGTCTTATGCTCCGTTGTCCATGACATCTTGAAGCTCAAACTTGGTGGGCTGTTAGAACATCATTTCAGCTTGGCTCACCTGAAAAAATAAAAGAATCGGCTGATTATTTCAGAAAATATTAAACTTTTGGTGGGCTCTGTTTTTTTTGTGTCACCCTGTACAAGAGTACTACCACCAGCATGGCCCCCAAGGCCCCTGCATCCAACAGCCTCTTCAGACGCCGTGACCACAACGAGAGGGTGTGAGCAGAGAGAGTACAGTGCCCACGGCTACCCCAAGTATTCAATGATGAGGACTCGTAGACTCAAGGTCCTTACATCCCACAGCCTCTTGGGGGTACTACGGCCAACGGTAGAGGGTATGAGCACTGACTGAGCGACAATAGCACCCGGGACTTCATGGTGGTGGGTTCACTGGCCATTCAGCTCCCCACACTCTTGAAACAGAATGACCAAAATACCAGCTCTAAGTGTGCCTGCAGCTACCCAAAACATTCAAAGAGCAACATTGGAACTCCGAAACCTAGCTAGCACGGTAGTAGATTCCAGGTCCATTCATCTCACAGCATCTTCAGATGGTTGGGACACAAATTAGAGTTTGTTTGTTTGTTTGCTTAACGCCCAGCCGACCACGAAGGGCCATATCAGGGCGGTGCTGCTTTGACATTTAACGTGCGCCACACACAAGACAGAAGTCGCAGCACAGGCTTCATGTCTCACCCAGTCACATTATTCTGACACCGGACCAACCAGTCCTAGCACTAACCCCATAATGCCAGACGCCAGGCGGAGTAGCCACTAGATTGCCAATTTTAAAGTCTTAGGTATGACCCGGCCGCGGTTCGAACCCACGACCTCCCGATCACGGGGCGGACGCCTTACCACTAGGCCACCGTGTTGCGGTATTAGAGCGTCCAAGCAGAGCCAGGACAGTGCTATCAGCCAGACCCGAACCCTCCAATGAGCAAGTCTGCAGCTCCAGACCCAGCACACTGGTGAATTCAAGGTCCCTGAATCTTACCGCCCATTCAGACTACAATGAGATGGTACAAGGAGAGATAGCACATTGCTCATATCAACCGAGCTATTTAGCAAGGTGGTGGATTACAGGTACAAACAGCGATTCTGGAACCCAGTAGTTCCACGTCTATGGCTGGAGTGTCAACGTTACATGCAAGTCCCCTCGGTCTCGTCTGGGCAGTGAATGCAGAGAGACCACATCGAGAATGTCCCTTCCTCTTGGCCTTCAGATGGACAGTATGACCCAAATACTGGGCACAACATTACGCTGCTCGCACCAGGCTTGCCAACCCGTTGAAAGAGTCAGACTTCAGACATACTGAACCAACTTCAAGAACCAGTACCATGCTGCTTGCGGATCTATAAGCCGTATAATGGGCGAGACTGGAACCAAAGGTATTCCAGCAGATGAATAATAATATTTCCTTGAAGCCATGTGTATATGTGAGCGTGTGTGCGTGCGTACGTGTGTGTGTGTGTGTGTATGTGTGTGTGTGTGTGTGTGTGTGTGTGTGTGTGTATGTGTGTGCTTGTGTGTTCGTTCGCGGGCGTGGGTGAATGTGGAACCTAAGTAATTCCAGCAGTTGAATAATTATATTTGTTTGAAGCCAGTGTGTCTATGGCTGTAAGGGAACCAAAGGTATTCCAGCAGCTGAATAATTCTACTTGCTTGAAGCCAGTGAGTCAATGGCTGCTAGGGAACCCAAGTAATTCCAGCAGCTGAATAATTCTAGTTGCTTGAAGCCAGTGTGTCTATGGATGTTAGGGAACCAAAGGTATTCCAGCAGTTGAATAATTGTATTTGCTTGAAGCCAGTGTTTGTGTGGCTGGAGCGTTGCCTGCATGAAGCCCGGCCCCGTGGCCTCCTCGTGCGGTGACTGCAGGGCAGGACTGTGGGTCCTTTCAGTGTCAGCCACTGCAATATCCGCTCCTACCCGCTTTACACTAACACCGCATTCAGATCTTGCCACACTCCTTCTAAATGGAGAACAAACAAAATAGCAGCCTCAGCCTATGAGGAACAAAAATACCGTCAGAAGAAAACTGTGCAAAGAGAGGTTAGAGGGGTGGTGGAGGGGGAGACATAGAGTGAGGGGTAGGGGGGGGGGGGGGTGGAAGGAGGGAGGGAGATTTAGGAAAAAAGATAGTATGGGGAAAAAAGAAATGAAGAGGGTGATAGGGGAGAAAGAAGAAGGTATGCCACTATGAGGAAGATAGAGACAGAGACAAAGTGTGGGGGGGGGGGGTGAGAGAGAGAGAGAGAGAGAGAGAGAGAGAGAGAGAGTTGTTGCATTTGTTGTTGTGTGTGTATCATTGCGTACGTCGGTGCTATATATTATTAGGGTTCATGCGCGCGTGAGTGCGTGCGTACTTGCCTGACTGTCTGCGTCTGCGGACGCATTGTGGATAACCAAAGGCAACTGCCAACATCGTACTCCATCGAAACAAAGAGCATCAATCCCGCTCTGGAATGAAGCCGAACCCTGAACACCTTTCAACCATTTAGCCGGGGAAAAAATGGCTAAATGCGAAGAGAAAATCCTCCGAGAAAACAAATCAATTAAAATAATCAATACAGCTCTAATTTAGTAAATTTGATTTCTTTGGCCGCTTTACAACTGATAGGATCAAGCGTGCAGCGTGGATAAACAGCAGAAAAGGGTAGAAAACAGGAACATTATTTCGCCAGAAGAATCTGTACTGGGTCGGGAGCAACATGGGTCAGGCTTTGTTAGCTTGCAGCCTCATCATGCGTTGGCTCCGGTCCGACAATAATATTCCGCCCCCCCCCCCCCCCCCCCCTTCCCCCCAAAAAAGAAAGAAAGATAAAAAGAAACAGGAAGTACCGGATTAGTATGGATTTCTGGACCAAAATGGGCACTGTTCGGAGTGAGTGTGTTTGTGTGTGCGTGCGTGCGTGCCTGCGCGTGTGTATGTTTGTGTGTGTGTGTACGTGCGTGCGTGCCTGCGTGTATATATATATTGTGTGTGTGTGTGTATGTGTGTGTGTGTGTGTGTGTGTGTGTGTGTGTGTGTGTGTGTGTGTGTGTGTGTGCGGGTAAGAGAACAGTGCTTTCGAGGACATTCCACGATCGTGAACAAAGATAAAACGATACATAAAAAAAAATATGGGACCATAATCATCCATCACCCAAACCGCCATTATACCGTCCTCGGCACTGTATTCGCAGTTTTAGCTCGAAACCCCACTGCTATTAAAAGAATGTGTTTGTTTCTTTACCTCGACACAAGAGACTCATTTCTAAAACGTTCAGATTCTTCTCGCCAATCCGGTTCCCACCTTATTTATTTTGATTCAGTTAGCTCGATCACCAAGGACAAAAAAAGAACATGGAATTTCCTTCTTTTTTTTCTTCTTTTTTTTTAATAGACAAAGGGAAACCAAACATGCCCAGGCCTGGGAACGAATGAAAAGCATATCAAAAGCGACAGTGATGTATCTTTTTATGTTGGCACAAACCTCCAGAGAAATGCCAAAGCTATGGAAATTGTTCTGAACTTTCTGCACGGCCACCTTGACCTGGGAAGACGAAGCGACAGTGACGTGACAAATCAGACAAAGGTTACGCGCGAAGAAAAGGCTGGCAACGTTTTACTTCAACTTTTCAACTCATTCTGTAAAAAAAAAGACCTTCCTGAACGATCGTGTACAGCACCAAATATATGTCCACGTGGTGTTTGGTGTAACAGCATTCTTCCACCTGTGAACACATTCCTCAATCTGCACAGAATGAGTCACGCTGTTGGTTTTTGGAATGTGTCTTATGCTCTTATCCCATATAAAAAGCTTGACGAATCTGTGGTGGTTTACACGACAGTTTGCAGGAGAAAAACGGTACCTTTATATCTCCCCCCATCTCCACCCCCCTCCTAACACGGTGTCCCATGCGCGTTTGCCGGAAGCAGTGCAAGACAGAAAGCTGAACATGGCACGCAACAAATAAAAAGTTTAATGTGAAGCCAAGATCAAGGGTCTGTGTTGGAACCGTCCAGCTAAACAAGCAGTCAGGTTATCTTTGATCCCGACTTTTCATATTTGTTTGAAACTTTGGCTTGGAGTATCCACTGAGGGAACGAGGCAGGCGAGCGTGTGTTTTAAGTCTTTGACATTTCTAATTGAAAGACTTTTTTAAACATGGTGTATGCGTCGAACAAAACCGAAAAGAACAGACGTTGTCAGCCACTGTGTGTGTGTGTGTGTGTGTGTGTGTGTGTGTGTGTGTGTGTGTGTGTGTGAGCGTGGGAGAGAGAGAGAGAGCGAGAGAGAGAGAGCGAGAGAGAGAGAGAGAGAGAGAGAGAGAGAGAGCGAGCGAGAGAGAGAGAGAGCCAGAGAGAGAGAGAGAGAGCCAGAGAGAGACAAACGTAGAGACATTACCCACCCACCCAGCACCCCTCCCCCTTTCAAATTTAACTTTTCTTCACTCCGTACTATTCTGCACTTGAACTGCCAAAGTTGTGAATAAGAAAGAGCCGCGCAAGGCTTACCCGGGCAATAAAATCATTTCTGTCAAGACCTTCAATATGAGAAGCACCTTCCACGGTGGCAATCAAATCATTCTGGACCGCCGTTTTCGCTGCACACACTTGTCTACGAAAGGCAATGATAAAGTGATTTTCAGAGGGATGGTGCAGCAAGATTTAGGAGAGAAACGAGTCAGCTTGTTTCGCTGTGGGGGCCGTCGGCATCGTCTCGGCTGCAGATCGGGAAGATGATGATGTATGAAGATGTTACGCGCGATTTGCTAATCTGTGCCATCTGAGAATTGTGTTGCATCGTTCCAGCGTGAGCCGTTGCATCGCACGATTTGGTAACATACTGGCGTTCCCTTCTTGGCATATTTTTTTGATTCGTTTCTGGTTTCGCTTTCTATATTCTCGACAGAACAGAGAACACTTCGGCAGTATCCCCATACGCGTGCGTGCGCGTGTGTGTGTGTGTGTGTGTGTGTCTTTGTGTGAGTACGTGTGTGTTTTTGTGTGAGTACGTGTGTGTCTCTGTGTGTGCGTGTGTGCCTAAAACCAGCAGTGGTAATAGGTGAAAACATCAGTCTGTTCTCATTATTTTGTTTGTTTGTTTATTTGTTGCTTAACGTCCAGCCGACTACGCAGAGCCATATCAGGACGAGGAAGGGGGGGATGAAGGGGGCCACTTGTCAAGCGAATTCCTGTTTACAAATGCACTAACCCATTACTTGTGTCCCAGCAGGCTTTAGTAAAACTAAATTAATACCTACTGGAAGATTACCAGTTTCCAGTATGTTAAAATAGGCTTAACCTATCTACTGCTGGACTTACATCAGAACACTAACAGATTAAACTATACATGAATCGGGAGACAAGCGGCAAGAGAAGAGATTTTTGGAAAAAATACAGGTGAATGAGCAAGAAGGCAGAAAAAAGAAAAGAATTCATGAAGAAAAAGAGAGCATGACAGGAAAGAGGAACCAAAAATCTACCTAACAGCAAACTAAAAAGCTCCTGCGGTTCCAAAAACAGGAGGGGCCTTTAATTTCATAACCGCAGTGCCCCACTGCGGGACTGTTCTCATTATAAATTCATTATGATCGCATGATTATGAAAATGAGCACATTAGCTCTCATAAACAACGTATAATCATTCAGAAAAACGTTTCCCCTTTCGTTATCAATAAAGCATATCACCAACAAAGCGAAGCCCAGATTAACACATCACGAGAAACTAAAAGGTGCAACCCTTCCGCCTTGGTCGCTCCCTCACAAACAAGCACTGACAGACACACACGCACGCACACGCGCAAGCATACACAACACACACAACACACACACAGAGGACCGCCTCCCATCATACTACACACACAGGCTTGTGAGATGCAGAGAAGTGTAGCACTGGCTAATTGAGCGTGCACGGACTGTGCGTCGCATCACAATGCCTCTGATTTCAGGGTTTCAAAGTAGGCTTAGCTTCATAGCAGAGTGAACGGTTTTACAGATGCTGTACGACTGTGCTCATCACATTCTCCATGACCATACTAACGCTAAATAAGCGTTGCTCGAGCTGTTCAACAACTGAACTGTGTTCTGATACAGGCCACAGGCAACAACTAATAACCCCCTCCACCCCACCCACACCCAAAACACTCCCAAGCACACACACACCAAGGTCAAGGTTTGGCACAAGGCGAGCGCCATCGGGAAAAAAGACGACAACAAGCTTACAGAGTGTGCTGGCCTGTGCAAGACTCAGTAGTCTTATCAGGGCCAAGATTTGGCACAAGGCAAGCGCCATCAGGTAAAAAGACGACAACAAGCTTACAGAGTGTGCTGGTCTGTGCAAGACTCAGGGCCAAGATTTGGCACAAGGCAAGCGCCATCAGGTAAAAAGACGACAACAAGCTTATAGAGTGTGCTGGTCTGTGCAAGACTCAGGGCCAAGATTTGGCACAAGGCAAGCGCCATCAGGTAAAAAGACGACAACAAGCTTACAGAGTGTGCTGGCCTGTGCAAGACTCAGGGCCAAGATTTGGCACAAGGCAAGCGCCATCAGGTAAAAAGGAAAAGCATGTCGCTTTCGCTGGGCCTGGGTGTCCCAACAACAATCACTAAACGATGGCGTGTCAACCAGAATAAAAACACTTTTAGGGCGGTGGCGGGGTGGGGGGAGGGGCGGTCGGGTGGGAGGATAGAGATGACGGGGCGGTAGGCTTACATGCAAGGTGCAACTCTTTTTGGCAACTAATGAGATCGTGTGTGTCTGTGCGTGTGTGTGTGTGTCTGTGCGAGCATTTGTGGGTGAATAAGTGAAAGAGAGAATGAAATATAGAGATATAGAGGGGGGGGGGGGGGGCATTTGGACAAGATAATCTACTCAGCGGAGACGTGAGGATTCCTAAAGAAGGCTTCCCACTGTCCATCACATCTGAAATCCTGTCAATGTACGTCCACTAACGAGTAATACCACAACACGCCCCCACTTTCCTACCTACCACAACCACAAGAGGGGACCATTGTGAACATCTCTAGAAACGTCGCTACCAATCTCCCTAAAAGCAGGCGGCGCGACGGGTACGCTGTTCTACAAGTGGTGAAACTGTCCCGTCAAACAATTGATTGCTGACTGAGTGGTGAAACTGTCCCGTCAAACAATTGATTGCTGACTGAGTTGGACACTGACTTTTTGTTATCTTTATTAATTGACTCGACTGACAGGTCAGATAGGACCCAGACAGAGACAGAGAGAGAGACAAAGACAGAAAGAGAGATACAGAGAGACAAAGACAGAAAGAGAGAGACAGAGACAGACAGAGAGAGACAGACAGAGACAGAGACAGAGAGACAAAGACAGAAAGAGAGAGACAGAGACAGACAGAGACAGAGAGAGAGAGAGACAGAGAGAGAGAGAGACAAAGACAGAAAGAGAGAGACAAAGACAGAAAGAGAGAGACAGAGACAGACAGAGAGAGTGTGGTGAAGGAGAAGGACTATACAAAGTATCCACTTCCTAAGAATCCTAGTAGACTAATAGTGGTTATATTGAGCACCATAGACCATGATGTCGGCGGGCATTGTTTGCCAGGCTGTCCAGGCTGTTTGGCCGGAGACTGCAGATTGACACACGGCACAGGCCTCAGGGCCACGTTCCATTAATAACTACACCGTGTTGACCAGCCACTGGCTACTCTCAGCCCTCTCTGACATTTGATGCAAGACTGTTTTTATGTCACCTCCCTCCCTCTCCCTCTGTAAGGTGCTGTCGGTCAGAGAGAGAGAGAGAGAGAGAGAGAGAGAGAGAGAGAGAGGGGGGGGGAGAGGGGGAGAGAGAGGGAGAGATAAGAGAGAGAGAGTGACAGAGAGAGAGAGGGGGGAGAGAGAGAAAGAGACAGAGTGACAGAGAGAGAGGGGGAGAGAGAGAGGGGGAGAGAGAGAGAGGGGGAAGGGAGAGAGATAAGAGAGAGTGACAGAGAGAGTGACAGAGAGAGTGACACAGAGAGAGAGAGAGAGAGAGAGAGAGGGGAGAGAGAGAGTGAGAGGGAGAGAGATAAGAGAGAGAGAGAGTGTGACAGAGAGAGAGAGAGGAGGGGGGAGAGAGGAGGGGAGAGAGAGAGAGAGAGAGTGAGAGGGAGAGAGAGAGATAAGAGAGAGAGTGACAGAGAGAGAGAGAGAGAGAGGAGGGGAGAGAGAGAGGAGAGAGAGAGTTTTGTGTGTGTGCGTTGACCAGCCACTGGCTACTCTCAGCGTTGTGACATTTGATGCAACTCTTTGCTTCACTGTCCCCTCCTTCCCCCCTCCCTCTCCTGGTGTAGGTTGCTGCTTGGCTGTGTGTGTATGTGTATGTGTATGTGTGCGTGTGTTTCCGTGCCCACAATCTGTGTGTGTGTGTGTTGGGGTTACACCGTGGTATACGCGGAAACTGTTGATGATTCCCTCCCTCTCTCTCTCTCTCTCTCTCAACTCGCATGGTCTGCCTGTCACGAAGCTTTTCTCTTAGTTTATCTGTGAGATGAGAGAAAGAAAGAGATACTTCAAATGAAAACTTTTACCTCGTTGACAAGAAATCTAATTTTAAGCCTACTTCTGTCAACAACACAAACAGGTTCCCTCTCGTCGATATGGATGGATGGATGGATGAGAGAGAGAGAAGGGTGGGTGAGTAATTTTGTACTGTACCCTTGGAACGCATTTGCTTCCAGTGCTGTAGGTAATACACGATCTAAACAGAGCACCTCACCTTTTCATGACGCCTTTGGGGTGCGCTACATGTATCCACTCTGTTTTCTGCTTATTCATCTAAATGAATTTTTTTTTTAAGTTGCTCCAAGAAATATGTGTAAGACAATCAATTAAGTTACACAGCTTGCTGAAAAACACCAGAGCAAAAATTGATAGCCGAGCACATTCTCCCTAATCGTATTTAAAGCTGATTTTGTTTTCTTTTTCGTATTCAATCTTAAAAGTGCACTGGCCTGTCTACTCGCCGACCTGTTTAAGTCTGCTGCAAATAATTTGTTACCGGGCTAGGTGTCTGGAAAAACAGCATGTTATTTAATTAACGCCAGAATAAAAGGACAAACCTCGGTGGGGAGTTTTAGGAAATGAATGACAGGAAATCAGCGATGATGTTCGCTCATACGTATCTGATTGCTTACTGCGGTTGGGTTTCTCGTTGGGATTTTGCTGCCACTCTCGTGGCCAACCGTATATGTAACAAGTCGCTTGAAGCGATAAAAACAAAAAAAACATTCAGTCAAGATCAACACCACAAATAAAACCAGTCATCGCCGAGACTACATTCAGATAGTCTCGGCTAACCATACCGAAGACCGAGACGGGTCACGCTCGCCTCCGCGAAGCACGCGTCCGTTGTACTTACTGAACCTATTTTCTTTCATTCTGAGTCAAAAATTGACTAATGTAAAAAGTACTCACTTTCCCGTAGAGACCGTCTCCCAGATGACGATAGATCCAAGCTGGGATAACAGCTTGCTTCTATTCAGTTGGACACATGCCGGTAATCTACAGCCTGCCTGGTTTCTTCAAAGTAGAACTTGTTGCGATAAAATTGTATAACTAACACCTACGCCAATCTCCAAAGTTAATTTAGCATTAAATCCAGGAAAGACGTCAGGCTGAAGGAATGTGTATTGATTTTCATTTTTAGAACGTGTCCATGTATATAAGCAGTCTGCTTGTTAACGTTCTTAATGTTGTTATTGTTTGAAAGGTGTATCAAAGAAAAACAAGAGGCGAAGCCTTCAAGGCTCACGTAAGAAATCGACAAACAGTAACACAAACTCAATCACTCCGTCACACATACACACACACACACACACACACACACACACACACACACACACACACACACACACACACACACACACACACACAGTAAGCATAGGTGAAACTATGCAAGAAAGCGAGACCCTGGATCTGCCAAGAAGTCTCGGCCCGCTCACAATAACAATGACCGAGACTTTCAGTAATTCCTTTGCGTGACGTCTAACCCTCTTACGTCATAATGTGACGTCTTCAAATAGTTTCTATCACACACGTCGAACACTTTTGACCGAGACTGACGTAATCCATAGACTCGGAAATGTTAAAGTTTCTACCACAGACATACACACATACATACATACGCACGCACAGACAGACAAAGTTTATCATCGCATAGGCTACACTTACGTGAGCCAATTAAGGCTGGAGTTCACACCTGAGGCCATATTTCAAAGTGGTTAGGCAGTTTTAAAGGTTTGTTTTTATGTTAGTTCAGTGTTTTGTTTATCAGGAAAAAACAAAATGAATAGAGCTTGTCGCGCAAAATTTTGAGATAGCGACTGAAGTTTGAACATAGGTATGAGATTTTTTCACGCAAACCCTACTGAAGAAATTGTGATATTGTATTGTGAATATGTTAACAAAAAAACAATCGGATGATCAGAAACTGAAGAAGAGAAATAGGGAAGCAAAATAGAACATCAAACATAGTGATTTTACAGGTGAATTTGGAAAAAAAACCTTATGTATCCATTTTTGAAGCCCAATTTGAAGCATGGAACACAGTCAAACATAAATTAAAAGTGTTAAAGTGGTTACAGTGTTCAGAAATAGTGTTAAATAACAAGTTGAGTTATCCCTCTTCACAAATTTTAAGAGAAATACACCTCTTGTCGCGCAAAATTTTGAACTGTGATGCTTTTACTACCCCCACCCCCTACTCATTTTTCAGAAAAGACTCAGTGCATATTATCTTCCAAATAGACAAGCAAGGTAGTCAGATGATCAAAACTTCAGAACAAAAATAGGGAAGCAAAATAGAACATGCAACATAGTGATTTAACTGGTGAATTTAGAAAAAACACACTTTTTTACTCATTTTATTAGCTGAATTTAAAGCTTGGAAGACAGAAATAAATAAATTAAAAGTGCAAAACTGGTTACAGTGTTCAGAAATAGTGTTAGATACCAAGTTGAGTTATCCCTCTTCATCACAGTTAAAAGAAACGCACCTCTTGTCGCGCAAAATCTTGATCTGAGATGCTTTTACTACCCCTACCCCCTACCCATTCTTCAGAAAAGAGTGCATATTATCTTCCAAATAGAAAGGCAAGGTAATCAGATGTTCAAAAACTTCAGAACAGAAATAGGGAAGCAAAAAAAAACACCCAACAGAGTGATTTAGCTGTTGAATTCAGAAAAAAACCCCACTTGTTTACTCATTTTATAAGCTGAATTTAAAGCTTGGATGACAGAAAAAAATAAATTAAAAGTGCTAAAGTGGTTACAGTGTTCAGAAATAGTGTTAGATACCAAGTTGAGTTATCCCTCTTCATCACAGTTAAAAGAAACGCACCTCTTGTCGCGCAAAATCTTGAACTGTGATGCTTTTACTACCCCTACCCCCTACCCATTCTTCAGAAAAGAGTGCATATTATCGTCCAAATAGAAAGGCAAGGTAATCAGATGATCAAAAACTTCAGAACAGAAATAGGGAAGCAAAAAAGAACACCCAACTGAGTTATTCAACTGTTGAATTCAGAAAAAACACACTTGTTTACTCATTTTGTAAGCTGAATTCAAAACTTGGATGACAGAAAAAAATAAATTAAAAGTGCTAAAGTGGTTACAGTGTTCAGAAATAGTGTTAGATACCAAGTTTAGTTATCCCTCTTCATCACAGTTAAAAGAAACACACCTCTTGTCGCGCAAAATCTTGAACTGTGATGCTTTTACTTCCCCCACCCCCTACCCATTTTTCAGAAAAGAGTGCATATTGTCTTCCAAATAGAAAAGCAAGGTAGTCAGATGATCAAAAACGTCAGAACAGAAATAGGGAAGCAAAATAGAACATCCAACATAGTAATTTAACTGTTGAATTCAGAAAAAAACACTTTTTTACTCATTTTATTAGCTGAATTTAAAGCTTGGAAGACAGAAAAAAATAAATTAAAAGTGCAAAACTGGTTACAGTGTTCAGAAATACTTGTTAGATACCAAGTTGAGTTATCCCTCTTCATCACAGTTAAAAGAAACACACCTCTTGTCGCGCAAAATCTTGAACTTTGATGCTTTTACTACCCCCACCCCCTACCTATTTTTCAGAAAAGAGTGCATATTATCTTACAAATAGGAAAGCAAGGTAATCAGATGATCAAAAACTTAAGATAAATAGGGAAGCAAAATAGAATATCCAACATAGTGATTTAACTGTTGAATGAAAAAAACACCTTTTTTTCTCATTTTTTGAAGCTGAATTAGAAGTTTGGAATTCCTCCGAAAGCGGCGTATGGCTGCCTAAATGGCGGGGTAAAAACGGTCATACACGTAAAAATCCACTCGTGCTAAAAACATGAGTGAACGTGGGAGTCTAAGCCCATGAACGAAGAAGAAGAGGAGGAGAAGAAGAAGTTTGGAAGACAGAAAAAATAAATTAAAAGTGCTAAAGTGGTTACAGTGTTCAGAAATAGTGTTAGATACCAAGTTGAGTTGTCGCTCTTTATCACAGTTAAAAGAAACACACCTCTTGTCGCGCACAATCTTGAACTGTGATCCTTTTACTACCCCCGCCCCCTACCCATTTGAACACAAAAGAGTGTATATTCTCTTCCAATTAGAAAAAAAAGTAATTTGCAACTGGACATTTTTAAAATACATATTTTCTGTCAGTCCAAGGATTGCTTAGTCCATTAAAAACAAACAGACTAGGATTTAGCGCACCCATTTTAAGAAAAAGTTAACATGATAATTGTATATATATCAGACTTTTTTATGCAATTACTACTGAAGATTCCAGACCAGGTAAAACAATCATTTTATATTCTTTGTCACATTTTTTACTTTTTTAAAAATAAATTTATCTATAGCGAGTCTTGTCTCTTTGTGTCATTTAGTTATTTTGAAGAATTCTATCCTGGCAAAAAAAATTAAAAATCCCTACCTACCTATACCCTATTTTGTTTACCCATGTTATTAGAAACAGACAATTTATTTTTTATTGGCCTAAAGATCTTGAAACATTTGTTTTAATAGAGAAATAACAAGTACAGCCCTTAGCTGTGTCACTCGAATTTCTTTGTCAGGCTGAAACTTAGCTGTTGCGTTGAAGTCTGCTGTGTGTGTCTGGGTCCAAAGCAACTTTCACATTCTCATCTACACATTCTCATCTACACATTCTCATCTACACACTCACGTTACTCACACAATTATACAATTCTACCCACAGAGGCGTTCGGGGATGGGGGTCTCGCACTCGGGCGAATCACACCACAAAATACAAAGTATAACGTACACAGATTTTTCTATTGAACCAAAAGGCAAATTAAATCATGAATAAATCAATCAAGCAAAACTTCCACACAATGACACATTCACTCTCGGTTCACACTGCGCTCTGGGCATGCACACTTGGCAGCACGTATACGTTCCGACGCCGTTTGTCTTCCTGCAAGTCCAGCACAGGCACACGATTGTCCAAGAATCACAATAATCCTCGTGAATGTCACAGCAGGCATAGTAAGGTTACGTAGAAAAGTCCAAAAGGGTGCGTTAATGGTGGTAATCCGGCACACACACACCGGGCACACACACACACTGACACTGACACACACACACACACACACACACACACACACTCCGGTTTGGTAAGTTACCTGATAAATAATGTAGCCTGTAGATTTAACGTGGAGACTGATCAGACAGGAAGAGTAATACTTTCACATTTCCGATGTTCAGCGATAAACTTGTTTTCTTCGAGAGTTCGATCTTCGTGCGATTCTGGCGCGTTGTCACCAAGAACGTTAAAAAAACACAGGATATCATCATGATGCCTCTCTACAAAAACCAGGTCTAGGAACTCTTCATCTAAAGTCAGTCAGTATTAACCTCCTCAACACAATCCTCATCTTGTCCCATAGTGATTTCTGCCGCCAAAGAACATGTGGTTCTCAACTCAAAAGACCGATTTGTCGTCTTCCGGCATTGCGAAATTCAGATCTACCCCAACTTCGTGCATTGATCTGAGCAATAAAATGTAGATGCGATAATCTGCAAACATCTCTTCAACACAATCTGCATCTTGTCCCATCGTGATTTCTGTCGGCAAAGAACATGTGGTTCTCAACTCACAAGACCAATTTGTCATCTTCCAGTGTGAAATTCTGATCTGCCCCAAGTACGTGCAATAAAATGTAGGAAGCGATAATCTGAAAAAAATCAGTCTGTTCGCGTGAACGCTGCCACGTTGTCATCAGTCCAATGTCTTTTATCCAGAGCAGGGACGAACACACTTTTTCATCAGCAGTTTGTTATGTTTATCCGCAGACTGCTTTCCATTAGATCTACTTGTCTGTTTTAGATTGACTCGTATGGTTCTTCAGCCAGGCAAGAAGTGCTTGTTTACAGTGACACGTTCTCACGCACGACATGTCGTAAATGCAAGTTCTAACGATTGTTTTTTATTGCACTGATAGAGAATGTCGATAGTTGTAAACTTCTGACATTTCCTAATGTTTATTTCATTATTTTGCATACGGATATGGCTAATAAGTGGATAATCTGTTACGACACGAAACGCGTTCTAAATCCGGGAAGGGAGGCTACTCCAGCGTACTGTCAGGTGTGTTCTAATACCTTAAGGGGATGTGCGGGGGTGATTTTTGAGCTTTTGGGCAGATTTGGGCATTTAGACATTTTGACTGTTTGGAAAACTGTGGTCATTTTTCTTTCAATTTCTGCCGTTGATGTTGCATATACATGTTTTTTTTGTGCAATAAAAATAAATTCAATACACCAACCCTCGCCTGATTGCGTTCATTTGTCTTGAACTTGCCTTATTATTGCCGATTTTCAACACCTTGATCAGCAAATTTGAGCAGACGACAGGGCGAACACTGCATGACGTTGCTTGCTACATAGCCTCCCCTGTTTGCATGTGACCGTTGTTTCGTTATTTTCCGGACTACTTCGGCTCTAACGGAACATTTTCAATGTAGGTCAATCTACGCCAACTTCCTTATACGGAGAGTATGACGTATGTTGTGATCTTGATTCGTTCAACCGGGGTCACGTGGTACAACAATGGCGCTTGTTTACAAGCAGTGAAAGTACACGCTCCTGTGCAAAAATGGTTCGCACCAAGCCATCAACAACCAGAGGAGCCCCAAAATCTACGATAAAGAGGACAGATCAAGTGAAGAATCAATGGAAGGCGAAGAAATCAGCGCAATCAGCTTCTGTGCTGGCTGACGTGGCAGAATTAGTGCCGGTTTTGGGGTCGTCTGCTAGTGCTACATTTTCCGCGTCGACTGAAAACATTCTCGGCACGAAGACAAGAAGTGAGTTCAAAAAAGAATCGTATGAGAGGTTTGTGTCCGGTGGAGTTGACACTAAGTCATCTGCTGCTACTGAAACCCTGGTAAAAACCCAGAGGGGTGTTGTAGACTTTGCCGAAGTAGACAGTATGGTTGCAAGTCTGTGCTGTCCACAGTGTAAAAACAAGTGCTTGTCTCTTTGCACAGACTCCAGACCAACAAGTGGCTTGGCAGTATTTGCCCAGGTGAACTGTTCTTCGTGCGAAGAGCCTGTGTATGAACAGTATCTTGCGACAAAATTTAAGGCCAAGACAAAAGTGTTCGACATGAACAGACAGGCAGTGTATTCCTCACTTGCTTGTGGACTGGGAGCCACCACATTCAGAAATTTCTGTGAAAACATGGATTTAGCTGGACTTCACCACAAGACCTTTCATAGTCATACTCATGCCAGCCAACTATTCACACAACTGGAGAAATTCCGGAAGCATGTGTTCAGTGACACTGTTGCATATGTTCGAGAAGTTCATGCAAGATACTGTGGCACTACTCTTGGTGTCGACGACACCCTGAACATTATTGTGAGCTATGATGGCACCTGGCTTACTCGTGGACACTCTTCGCACATTGGAGTTGGGTGTGTTGTGGACTTACTTACTGGACTCTGTGTTGATGCCCATGTCATGTGTACCTACTGCCAGGTGTGGAGTCTACGGGGCAGAAGCTGTTTCAGGAAAAGCCAGAGGAGTATGCGGCCTGGCTCGTGGACCACTTAGACAAGTGTGAGGTGAACTATAAAGGACAAAGGTAAATTATATCTGTTTGCACAGACATATTTGAATAGAGTTTATTTCAAATTTAAGCAACTTACTCAAATAATATATAGCAAATTACAAGTAAATGTAATAGTGATGAGTGGATATTATTTTCCATGCATTCCAGTGATTGAAACTGAAAACCAAAACCAAAGGCATGGATGATGGATTAAAAAAAAAAGCGTCATAAAGACAGATCATCAATTTATGATAATAATAATGAAAGTTGTAACACATGCGTAAAAATCCAATTTGTATCTTGAATAGTTCAGGGCATGGGGGAGTGCATGTGTGTGATGAAAATAATAAGAAAACACACACAGATAGATGGACAGAGAGAGAGAGAGAGAGAGAGAGAGAGAGAGAGAGAGAGAGAGAGAGAGAGAGAGAGAGAGAGAGAGAGAGCTGTATCTACAGCATCAAGAGAGATTCACAAGTCTTCAGAATCAACGGGCTTCCCAGA